>NW_020174013.1:121160-224118 GCF_003031525.2 Neophocaena asiaeorientalis asiaeorientalis | reverse complement strand
TTTTTTAAATAAACTCCTGACGGAATAAGCTCTTTCCCACCAGGTTAGGCCTCCTGTACTATATTTCCTGTACCGTTAAATTGTCACTGTTTAAGCATCAGAAACCTCATCCTAATTCAGCTACGCAAATTAGTTTACATCAGTATCCTGAGGGTCTGATAATAGTCAGTGAAGTGTAGAAGTTTTGAGCTGGAAGGCATCCTCAGTGCAGGTCTAAAGGAATTTAAGGAGTGGTTCTACTGAATTTGGGCATCATGCCTAAAAGGAATCTGATATATTCAGTGTCTGCTTTCAGTTCCCCTTTGATTTCCTTTTATATGTGTTGGCGCAGGTATAGATTTGTGCCCTCTTAATCCATTTCTGTGAAAAAGCAGTAGAATAAGGTGTGAATGGCCTAGAGAGCAAATCACAGCTCTGTTATATGTGTGTAATGTCAGTGTGTATATCCAGAGTGAATGCTTTTGAAAATCTGTATGAGCAAGACTGATCCCTGTGACAGTGGTCTTTGAACTCAGCGAAATAAAGAAGTGCCTCCTGTAATTAGGCAGAAATGCATGGTGGGACTCACCTTGGAAACCCTGAATATCAATAGACAATTCTGGGTCTTCTGCCTTCCTCACAATCCTACATACCACTCAGTGCAAGTTTGTATAAAACTCTTTGATTTTGTGAATTAAAGCCCAACAAGCAACCAATGAACAATATGACTGAAAGATTTTACTACAGGACTATGATACCAAAAGGATTCAGAGGACCACAGTATATATCCACATCCACATTTGTTTGCACATCTGTGACTGCGTTGTCACAGTTTCATGTCAGTATATTATGAAGCAAATATTTAAACAAGATATTAAGGGGCTAAATCACCCGGCCATGCTTATTTTCAAATAATTTCTTATGACCCAAATCCATTGAGCTTTGCCGGACTCATAAATTGCATTGGCATTTAGAGAGAAGACGTTGTGCCCAGAAATAGTGTTATCATGTTAGGTAAGCCCAGGACATAAAATATATTAATATTGCACTGGGTGAGCACAGGCTGTTGGGGAGATAATAATGTACTTTCAAATCTCTTACCACATGATGGAGCAAGATTTGTTTTGAACCATAGAACTGACCACAGTCCATATGTATAACTGACATTAATTTTGCAACACAAATAAGGCTTACTTCCTTTCTTAGGGAACTTGAAGATAGGAAATAAGAAAAGGATATACCGAAACCTTTGTTTATCCATTAATTATACATAAATCTGTTGTGTACCAACTATTTGTTGGGCTGTTTTATAGGCACTGGAGTTACTGGAGGAGAAAATTGACAAAAATTTCTGTTTCCCTGAAATTTACTTTCAAGTAGAGGAAAACCAGAAATAAACATACTAAATAAACCAAATCTATAGTATGTCAGAAGAAAATAAACACTATGGGAAAAACTAGAGCAAGGTAAGAAGGCTTAGGTGGTTGCATATTTAAAAAGGGTAATCTGATACTTTTCTGAGAAGGCAAAATGTCCATGGAGGAAAAGTGAGCCATGTGGCTATCTGGGGGAAGGGAGTGTCAGGAAGAGAAATCTGCAAGTGCAGAAGCCCTGAGATGGGAGTGTGCCTGGATAGTTCCAGAAACAGTAAAGAAGCTAGGTTATCTGGAGGGAAGTGAGCAAGGGGATAAGACCTACAAGAAAATGGTGGGGTGTGGTGGGGAGTGGGAGAGGCTAGATTTTGTAGCTTTGTATACTTTGTTTTGACTCTGATGACATGGGAACAACTGTAGTGCTTTGAGCAGAGAAGTAACATGATCTCATTTTCATCTGGAAAACTCTGGCTGCTGTGTTGAGTGGAGTGTAATGGGGCATGGTAGACACAGAGAGACTGGTTAGTGGCATAGACAGTAATGCCAGGTCAAGCTGAATACAAGAATAATGGAAATTTCTATACTGGCAGAGTAGCCAAAGTCACTGCAATATAGTTGTAAATGTGTCAAAAAGCAACACCTTACTTGATTTACAGTAGTGCAGAGTCAGTAGTAATGGGACAGTGTGCTTGGAAAGACTAGTTTATTCACTTTTCTGTGATACAGTGAAGTGTGAATAGGACTGCACTTATTGTTAGAGACCAGGCTGTTTTTAGCCCAATGTGATTTGAACTGTGCCACATGGTCTTCTAACTAATTGTTCCAAACTCCAGTCTGCTTAAATGAATAAAAGTATCAGTTCTAGAAATCCTTATTTTAATGGTGGTGAGAAATCATTTAATCATTAATAGGGACTAAGATCCCAGCAAGAAATAATATATTAGGCTGTTAAGGTCAGGGGTAGGGCTTCAGAGAAGAGGATGTAGAGGTGAAGTTTTGGTGGATGAGAGGAATAGTATTGTAAGTTTCACTATGGACAATTTAAAGCAACCAACCATGAGGTGACAGCTTTGAGCGCTTGAGAGGGGTTGAGGCCACTGAGAGTGGTTGCGGTGAATTAGCTAAAAGAAACTCCACCTAATTCACACTTCTGTTTTAGGGCTTCCTTGCACCCCAAGTGCTAGAAGAAGCTTTCACCCATGTGTTCAGATGAAATCTCATTTAGCATCAACATTTGCTGGAATTCTTTATGCACAGTGTGTTTTCTTTATGCTTGCAGCTGATTACTTGATTTCATTAGATGCATTATGTAATACAATGATGGAAACACTTCAGTGGAAAATTGCTTTAGCTCTTTATTGGAAGGAAATCTTTGGTGACAGTAACACTAGTCTAATTTTGATAGTTTTACTGAAGAGAAGGGAAGAAAGGTAAAAAGAGAAGAGAGTTTCCATGAGTGGGACTGAAATTTAAAAGAACCAGAGCAGAATAAGCGTCATGGATTGAGGCATGAGGAACCAGGGAAGTTTTACCCAGGGGAACAGGGGAACACGAGGCTTATCCTTAACATTTCCATGCTCCTCCAGTCCATCTTCTCACTGTTACTTTGGAATGTCCCCTTATTTGGGTTTTGAGCTAAAATCATTTTTAACCAGTCATTCTAAAAAGGCTCTTTTAGACAGAGAAGCATGTTTGTCTGCCTGATACTTTAAAACAAGCAACTAAGAAATATAGAAACGGAAAGGGAAAAATACTAGGCAGATAGGATATGCTTTGTCTCAGATGGAATTGTAAATAGCAGAAAAGCCTAGGCCATTAGCTGTTTTAGTCTCCAGTGCTAAAGTTGCTATGTGATGATTCAGGAAATGTTCTCATAGTTGCCCTCTGTGTCCTCAGGAATGAGCTTCATTCCCCATGACCCCCTACACTAACTCTGGGGCAACTGCCTTTTAGGTACCATTTCAGGAGGTAATGGAAGTATTACTATGGTCTCCTCCCTCAAATGTTTCTTCTACCTCTGTGAGAATTCCATAAAATATTTTAATAAGGGTAAATTCTTTTCCATTTAGAAATTGATTAACATGGAAATAAATTTAGAATGGAGAATATTCATGTTTTAAGATGACTAAGATCACTTTCTTATTGTTTCCTCTTAAAGCTTCACAGAATGCTAGGCTAACAAGACATGAAAAGATGGAGGAATGTGAAGCTGTTGTAGTGTGTTTGCTGATGGAAAGTTGTTTAAATAGGGGAATGTGATCTATCTGGGCTTTCACAGTTTCAGTCCCTGTGATAATCCCTTGCCCCATATTTTGTATCTTTCTTTTCTGCGCCCCTTCTTCTTGATTATCATGGCCTTAGCCTAGTCTTTAAAAAAAACCTCTAAACTAGTTTTAAAACAACATAAATGGTGAAATTTTCCTGTTTCCCATTGTAAGAACTCCCCTTTGACTCTCAGAAAGCACATATGAAGCATTCATGATTACTCTCTGACAGGACCCTGCACTTCCTGCCCACCTGGCAGCAAAGATGACAGGAAGAACTCCTGCCTCTGAAGCTAGATATTGGCTGGAACATTTGTAGAGTGTTAGTGCTAAGAAGAGGAAGATGAGGGGCCACTTCTGGGGATGAGAAGCAAGTATTGAACTTAAACTTTCTGGCTAACCATTTCCCAACAAACATTCTCTCTCGGCTTCTTTCCTCCTCTCTTTTGTTTATGCATTGAACAAACATAATAGCTATTCTGTAATAAGATTGAGAAATATAGCAGATTACATTTCTTTCAAAATGGCCTTAGCAAGATTTTTGGTCCTGTGTACTCTTACTCTCCTGGAAATTTTTTTTTTAATTTAATTAATTAATTAAATTTTGGCTGTTTGGGTCTTTGTTGCTGTGTACGGACTATCTGTAGTTGCCACGAGCCGGGGCTACCCTTTGTTGTGGTGCGTGGGCTTCTCTTTGTTGTGGAGCATGGGCTCTGGGCACGTGGCCTTCAGTAGTTGTGGCTCATGGGCTCTAGAGCACAGGCTCAGTAGTTGTGGTGCATGGGCTTATTGCTCCGTGGCATGTGGGATCTTCCAGACCAGGACTCAAACCCATGTTCCCTGCATTGGCAGGCAGATTCTTAACCACTGTGCCACCAGGGAAGTCCCACTGTCCTGGAATTTTGCCACACTCATATTATGAGGTGGAGTACGTTTCTTCTCCCTTCCTCTTGAACCTAGAAGAGTATTTTGATTTCCTCAGTGAATACAGTGTTGCAGAAATGGCACCACCTGACTTCTGAGGCTGTGTCACAAAATGGATTACGGCTTCTGTGTGTGTGTGTCTCTCTCTCAGAATGCTTGCTCATAGAACCCAGCCACCATGTTGTCAGGAAGCCCAAGCTGCATGGAGAGGTTATGTATAAGTGTTAGGGCAATCAGCCCCAGATAAGGTCCCAGACAACAGTTGGCATCAACTGCCAGATATTTGAGTGAATGAGATTTCAGATGATTTTAGTACCTAGCCATTGAGGTATGCCAGCTGATGCCACATGGAACAGAAATGAACTGTCCCTGACAAGCTCTGCCCAAATTGCAGATTTGTAAGCAAGATAAATGTTGTTGCTTTAAAACACTAAGTTTGGAGGTTGTATGCTACAGAGCAGTAGACAGAGTAGGAAGAAAGGAGAAAAACCTATATTCTGAAAAGAGGAAATTCTAGTCTATAGCAAAGGCAGCTTTTCCTTCTAAGAAGCAATAATGATACAATATAATTATAGCAGACATAGCTGCTTTGTCCTTTTCATTAATTTCCCTAAATAAAGCATTTTTCTTAAAATTAAATCATTGGATAGTGAAGTAAAGAAAAATGTGAAACACTCTGTCTTCTAACAGACTAGGAATATGTATAAAACCTAAATACTGCTGTGCTTTTCCCTAAAGATGCAATACTTTATTATTTGGGAGTCTTCTAATCTAACACCCTCCACTCCAAGGGTAGGCCCCAGACTTGCTTTGTTTCCTGTCTCCCATCTCCTGTGCAGCTGTCGAAAATGAGACTCAAGGTCACCAAAGATTATCAGGTGACTTCAAAGTAGCCAGCAGCTTTAGAGTTTGCTTAACTCTCTAGATTACTGCTTTCATTTTGGTTTTGGCCTCTGAGGACATCCCTTGCATTCTTGTAAAGTAAAACAAAACTCTTTTTCTAAATCCAGTATTTGTAGCTGTTTCCAGCAGGAAGATTAGTTTTGAGGATATGTGTGTGCTCATTTGCCAGAAATAAAAATTTGGCCTCTTTTTTTTTTTTAAAGGTAGTTTATGTTGAATAAACATATTTGTTTATTAAACAAATTTGTTTGTTTCTCCTTAGGTGTCAGAATATAATTTTCAAGTAACTCGACTGAGATAGGAATTCAGTTGAAAGTCAGAGCTTCAAGTTTATTCTCTGCATAATTCTTTCAAATAATTAGGATGTTGAAATGGCAACCTTGACTTTTCTTATTCAACCTTTAACCAAATGAACTACTGGCCACAAATTACCACTCCTCACTCTGCTTTCTTTGAGCTTCATTTGATGACCAAACTTTATTGAAATCATAGTGGTTGGTTTCTTTCTTCATGGATGTGATTTTGAGTGTCATGAAGATACTCAGGTATAAACTGCACCCTAGTTTATTTTATAAATTGAATCATCTACTCTATTCAGAAGTAGTTTCACAGCCCTGAAAAACAGACTTAAGGTGAGTAGAAACCAGCTATTTAAAGTGTTTAAGTTCCTAAGCAATGTTGTGATCCTTACTGAGACCTATGGACCTTTCCATACTTAGTATTTCTTTGGTGCTTCCATTAGAAAATATATATTTACATGTGGAACATATTCAGCTGGAAGAATGTAGAGAGAGAGGCAAGTTAAGCATGCAGCTGTATTCCAGGCATTTTGTTAAAATTTTAAAACTTGCAGGCTAGAGGCAATTTTTAAAATTGTAACTTTTGCTTCTGAGGCGGAACAGACATTATCTCAAGCTAGTTCATTTGTTTTTGATTCACAAACATTTGTTTGTGTTTTTTAAGGGCATTTTAAACTAACTGACCAATCTGGAAAGACCTAGGAAATGAATGTCTTATCTATTATGGCTTGAAGTTCTCAATGTGCAAATCATAAATCAAATGTCAACAGATGCTACATGAAGCAAACATTAAACTCAAAGATTCAAAGCTTCAGATGGTAATTTTTGTAGGGAAGTTGATATATAGTCAATAAAGGAAACAAACGTTATTGGGAGAAAAATGAACCAAATAGGTTTGACTTAGAAAGAAAGTCATTCAAAATAGCAACTGTGTATGAGGCAGTGTATGAAGTGAGATATATTCACAACAACCGTTAGAGATCATTTGATTATTAACTCCAGTCACCTGTGATAACTTGGCAATACAATAAAAACTAGTTTGTAAAGTTTCAGAAGTCTTGATTATGGTGCAGTTTTATTTACTGAAGGTCAAATATCATCTTACAGGCTCATAAGGTTGAGCTGGGTTACTGAAAACTGGAAGCATTGCTCTGAAGAATATGGGATAGTTAAGCTAATTGTCCATTTTTCCTCAAATTGAACTTCATTTAAAACAAGCTTAAAAGCTTCTGACTTTTGACATTACAAAGCCTTATCAAAATAGCAGTAAATCAAGAGTAATTTAAATGCAAGCTGTCAAAGTTTCTTAAATAAATAGGATTAACCAGCTCTCAGAATGCTGGATTCAAGTTTTATAACATACAATACTGTGTATAAGTGGTATTTGAAAGCAAAACACCTAAAGTACTGCATTAAGAGGAGCTATTCAAATTAGTACTTTGAATAGAAGCATTTACATGTAGGTAACATTTAATTATCAAAGCAAACAGAAATTGAAATACACACTAACTGTGTAAACATTTCAGGTAAATTAAATTGGTCCCTAACAGAAAGATAAATCAGGAATCCCATATGAGACAAGGGACTTCAAAAAATCAAGCCCTTGAGCAAAGTGTTAATTAAACTGAATGCTTGAGAACTATATTCTTGACCAATGAGAGAGGAAGGAGGGAACAGGAGCAGTAAAAAGATCATCGTGTTGCTCTTTTAAAAATTTCCTCCTGGGTACGAAAATGTTCATTGCAGCTCTATTTACAATAGCCAGGAGATGGACACTTAGGTTGTTTCCAACCTAAGTTGGAAGAGAAAGACAAACACCGTATGCTAACACATATATATGGAATTTAAGAAAAAAAACTGTCATGAAGAACCTAGGGGTAAGACAGGAATAAAGACACAGACCTACTAGAGAATGGACTTGAGGATATGGGGAGGCGGAAGGGTAAGCTGTGACAAAGTGAGAGAGTGGCATGGACATATATACACTACCAAATGTAAAATAGATAGCTAGTGGGAAGCAGCCGCATAGCACAGGGAGATCAGCTCAGTGCTTTGTGACCACCTAGAGGAGTGGGATAGCGAGGGTGGGAGGGAGGGAGATGCAAGAGGGAAGAGATATGGGAACATATGTATAACTGATTCACTTTGTTGTAAAGCAGAAACTAACACACCATTGTAAAGCAATTATACTCCAATAAAGATGTAAAAAAATAAAATAAAAAATAAAATAAAATGCTTCCTCAAAAAAAAAAATTTCCTCCTGGTTTAAATAGACTGAAACACAGCAATCTATTAACTAATAAACCTCTTTTCCAAAGAGTTTTGGGATTGACAATTTCTATGTAAATTCTAAACACCTGTGTCTCCTGGCAGTATAAAAGAAGGTGGTAATATCAGTCATAGCTCTTCCCTCTTCCTTATTCATATCCATTCATTCATGCTTCGTTTATTCATTAAAAAACATAATAACGGGCACTCTTCTAGATATGGGGGCCAATGATGTGAACAGAAAAAACAAGTGTCTGAAGTCATGCACAAAACCTGTTGATTCTTTATTCACTACTCCAATAGTTACTCTGATCAACCACTAATTCATTATATTAATTTACTTTCTTGAGCATAGCAAGATCCAAATTCCTGTCCGTGTTTATTTTATGGTTTATAGCTGGACCAAAAAAATAAATGCTATAAAGCAGTATTGTAAGTGCCCCCATATTTGTGAACACAGGGAATCATGTAAGTAATTAGGGAGAATCACTACCTCACATGGCAGGTGTGTGGGAAGGCTACCTAGAGGAGAGGATTTATGTCTTGAGATGTGAAGGTAGTTGCAAGTTAGAAGGAAGAAGGTGGGTGTGTAGGATATTCTATGTAAAAAAGCAGCATGTTCAAAAATTTTAAAACCATGGCTTTATGGGTTTCCTGAAAGGGCATACAGTGGTACATCTATTGTAATGAGAAATCTTAAATTATTTTAAGTGGATCAGTATGAATTCAGCATCTTGATTAGCAGTATTGACATTTCTCAGATTCCAGTTTTACAACATCCGAACACCTAATTATGGGTAAAAATGAGTTCTCAGGTGGCTAATCAAAGAGTAATTTTATTGGGCCCCTGTTGGAATTTGAATGCCAACAAAGGAAGCAGAAAGCCTGGATGTGTATTTTAGTTAGCAGAATATAGTTGTCTCTTAAATCTTTTCCTTCCTTGCATCTCATGTCTTAAATATTATGTATTTTGTCCCTGTACCACACCCTACATTGAATTTAATGTCACAAACTCTAATGAATCAATGTGTTGCATTCAAATTCAATAGTGATAATATATATTTTTATTTTCATATGCCACCATGAAACAAGTATATTTCGCAAAAATTTACTGCCTCATGTATATGAACCAGAGTTACCTTATGTATTTTAACAATATTTGTACACTCTCTTCCTTAATCAGTGTATTGTGTTTCCTAAGCTGAGTTGAGGACAATCATTGTCAATTTAATAAAGAGAAATAAACTTACCTAACTAGGGATATGTTATAATGTAGGTGGAAATTGTATACTATTGATTTAACTTTTGGAGAGAATAGTTATGTGGTGACTATTCTTATTATGATGTTGCTTCATCCAAAAGAAATGGCTATACACAGGTTTAACTCTCTTCAGCAAATGTTTTCCTAAACTTTCATGTTATATTTTAAATTAAACCTATTCAAATGAATAGACTCATATTAGAACATATCTTCTTCCTTCCTGAATCTCCATTTACCATCCTTTATATATAACTTCCCTGCCTTTGTCAATGAGACACGATTCTCCTAGACTTAGAGTAGTAATTTTAAGCTTGGGGTGAATTTCTTTCACTGACACCCATTCTCTTTTTTAATTAGTCATTATGTTCTGTCACTTTTCTTTCAAAAAGCCTCTTATACTCATATTTCCTCTGCTTTTCTATTCTCACTGTCACTATAATTCATACCTAAGGTAACTTGAAGAATTTCCAGGAGAATGGGGGACCAATCTTGGATACTACACAGCCAAGAATAATGCAGCCACAGGAAACACCATCTATGTTACAATCTTCATTTGTAAACCAAGGAAGCTGAAACTCAGATAAGTTGAGGGTTTTGCCCAAGGTCAGGGAATTAGCAACTGGCAGAGGTGAGCTTGAAATGTTGGCCGATGCTCATCCCACTCTGCTACCACAACCTACTTCAAGGAGAGGGACCTTGTGATGCTTGATATTGTTTTAAGTGTGCTTGTTTTCCCAACAAATTATTAATTTCTTAAATTAATGATGTCTTTAATTTCTTAAAAAATTGTTACTTAAATACTGATGCAGTAAGCATAATTCTCTGTGAGTTAGGCTGTGATACAGAGAACATTAGGAGGAAAACTGAGTGTTTCTATTTCCCAGATCATAAAACTCTGATCTCTGTGTATGATCATGTGATCTCTAGTTAGGAGCTCAGCTTGCATTTAATTGATACAGAAAAGGGAGATATGTTGGAGGCTATAATGGGGCCTATCAGAACAAATATCAAATGCTGGATTACAGAAGAATCTACAAGATGTTGGGGGCAAAGGAGCTAGAATGGTCCAATATAGTACTCTTGGTAAATATTTAAAATAATGCTCTATGAATATCGTCATCAGCAAATAAATGCACTGTGTTTTAGAGTCATACTCTGAACTGAGAGTTTTAAGTTTGTATTTTAATATATTTTATATATTAATATATAATATATATATATAATATATATATTAATATATAAAAATAGATATATTAATATATTTTATATATTGAGGTTTGGAGGAACATTGTATATGTAAAAAATATTCATCTAGTCTGTCCAGGAATATTTGAAAATGTACCTGAAAAGGTTAAAATGTTACATAAGCAGTGTGACACAGCCAAGTTATTCTCATTATTAAAAGTTTAATATCATGTTACAATATCTAGTTTCAGGCTCCTTTGCTCTCTGCTATACAAGGCAATATAATTATTCTCCCTAGGAATGGCATGCTGTCTTTTCTTCATCAAGAACTTAGCCAAACTCTATTTTGATCATTTTAGTTCAATCAATTCACTCTTTTGCTTAATTAGCTTGTTATCTTTTTTTTTTTTTAATTTTTTTCCCTTTGTTACACTGTCTGGTATGGGAACATAGACAACTTTCTACTTCAGAAATGTACCAGAATTGCCTCAGGTTATTTCTAGCTTCAAATTTCTAGACTCTTTGACTAGAACATCACAGGTCATCTCATCAGGCTTACTCATTAAAAGACAGTCAGTCCATAACCCATGGTATTGTCTCTTCTTGTGGCTTGTCTAAGATCAGTACTTTTTTTCTAGGTTACTACTTCCATGGGTCTTTTGCTGTTAAACATTTGTGATTTGCATAATTTCTTCCCAGAAAATGAACTCATTAGTTTTCAGAAGTTTAATACTGTTTTCTATCTTTTGTTCATATTTATAACATTATATTTAGGCTTTGCAACTGTAGAGCACATCTTATGCTTTACATATATGTCTATCTTCTGAATAACAAAAAATTCTTTACATTACAGTAAGTCCCCTACATACAAATGAGTTCTGTTCGGAGAGTGCGTTCGTAAGTCCAATGTGTTCCTAAGTCCAACAGAGTTCGCCTAGGTACCCAACTAACACAGTTGGCTACATAGTATTGTACTATAATAGCTTTATAATACTTTTCACACAAATACTATATAAAAAACAAACACAAAAAATTAAAAAATATTTTAATCTTACAGTACAGTACAACATCTGGCATACAGGGGTTGGCATTGAGTGAACAAGTAAGAAGAGTTACTGATTGGAGGAGGGAAAGGAGGTGGGAGATGGTAGAGCTGAAGGATCGTCAACAATAGGAGACAGAGGGCAAGCTGCAATTTCACTCATGCCTGATGTTGATGGCACAGGTTCTGGTTCCTTGCTGGATTCAATTCTATCTACCCTCTTGATAAAATGATCCAGCGATGTCTGGGTAGTAGCTCTTTTATTCTCATCATGGATGACTTGGTAGCACTGGATTGTATTCTGAACTTCTGCTGCAACCTTTGTGTACCATTCTACATTCAGGTCCTGTGTCTGGAAACATAGCGGTGCCTCCTCAAATAAAGAAAATCCCCTTGCCATTTCCTGCATCATGAATCTCTTCAGTTCTTCAGTAACTTCTTCTTCCCCTTGTCTCTCTTCGTCCTTTCTTTGGGCCTCCAATTCCATCAGGTCTTCATTAGTAAGCTCCTCGTGTTGCACAGCAAGGAGTTCAATATAGTCGTCCTCTTGCAGATCTAGCTCCAGCTTCTCTCTGAGGGTCACTACGTTGCTGAAGACATTTTGAACTCTTCATCCACCTTCTCAAATCCACGAAAATCATGAACAAACTGCAGGCAAACGTTCTTCACATTCATGATGATGGCTGTAACCTCACGCCAAGCAAAGTCAATGTTTTTTATGGCCTTGTAGATATTATAGTCCTTCCAAAATTGTTGCAAGGTTGTTCCTATTTCATTACTCACCTCTACTGCCTGACGAAAAATGTGACATAAATAATATTTATTGAAGGTCGCTATAACTCCCTGATCCATAGGTTGGATGAGCAACATAGTATTCGGTGGCAGATGCACTTCTTTGATGTTGGGATGAAAGTCGTCCATGAATGAGGGGTGGCCCGGAGCATTGTCGAGCAGCAAAAGAATGTTGAATGGGACATCCTTCTGCAAGCAATATTTCTCAGCCTTCAGGATGGAGTGGTGGAAAAACCAGTCCTGGAAAATAGCCTGTGTAACCCAGGCTTTGGGGTTACTGTTCCACACAACAGAAAGAGAGCCCTTGGCTATGTTTTTAAGGGCTCTTGGTTTCTCTGAATGATAAACTAAAAGAGGCTTCAGCTTCATATCACCAGAAGCATTGCCACCAAACAACAGAGTTAGCCTGTCCTTTGCTGCTTTATAGCCTGGCATCAACTTTTTCTTCTTACTGATGTAACTTTGGTCTGGCATCCTCTTTCAATACAGTCCTGTCTCATCCACATTAAAAACCTTTTCAGGTAAATATGCGCTTTCATTGATAATTTCTTGAAGTGTTTCGGTAAATTCCCGGGCAGCTACCATATCTGCACTTGCTGCCTCTCCACTTACTTTTACATTGTGAAGGTTGGCTCTAGCCTTGAACTGATGAAACCAGCCATGGCTGCCATTAAAAGATGTGGCCTTGGGCTTCCCTGGTGGCGCAGTGGTTGGGAGTCCGCCTGCCGATGCAAGGGACACGGGTTCGTGCCTCGGTCCGGGAGGATCCCACATGCCGCAGAGCGGCTGGGCCTGTGGGCCATGGCCGCTGAGCCTGTGCGTCCGGAGCCTGTGCTCCGCGGCGGGAGAGGCCACGGCAGTGGGAGGCCCGCGTACCGCGCAAAAAAAAAAAAAAAAAGATGTGGCCTCTGATCCTTTGCCGTGTTTCTTCTTCAAGTCTTCATAAAGGCTTTTATCTTTCTCTTGAATCAGCATTAAGCTGAGTGGGACTTGACGCTGATGCTGATCCTGCATCCACACACTGAGAAGTTTCTCCATCTCCTCCATCACTTTTCCACACTTCTTCAATATTATTGTCAACATCATCGGCCCAGCAGACTTTACATGTTCTACGATCTTGTCCTCGTTCTTTAGAATCGTGCTGACGGTTGAACGATTCATGTTAAGAACAAGCGACATCTACCATCTTTTCGCCTCACTCTACTCTCTCAATTATTATCACTTTTGTTTCCATCGTTATCACTTGGTGCTTCTTAGCAGTACGAGCTACATCACTGCTGCTTTTATGCTTGCTTCCAGACATCCTGGGCTTGAAATAAAGATGCTGGACTACTGTACTTTGTACAGTACACAAAACACAACCACTTGCAGAGGATACATGCATGTGACAATGTATGCCAGACATGTGAACTAACTTACATGAGTGGACATGCAAATGCACGTTCACATCTTTGAAAGTTTGCAACTTGAAGGTTCGTATGTAGGGGACTTACTGTTTTCAATTACTCCTTTATCTGTTCAAAAATCAGTTATTGATTTCTGTGTTAGATATTGTAGTTATGAAAAAGACAGCTGGTAACAGTATCTGCCCTTAATGAATTTATGATCTAGTAGGGATGATAAACAGTATCTAACTCATACTTTGTATTGATTCCAGATCTGCCATGTATACACTGAATCATTGGACAAGCCATAAGATCTTACTTGAATAGCTTCTCATGTGGTCACTGTAGCCATCAGACAAGAGAATATGCACAAATTACTTGTAATAACTCAAAATTCACTATATGCTACTTGCTATATTTTCATGACACATGGTAGAATTGTAAGTGTTACAAGAGATACTGAGAAGGTGTTCTGAAAATTCAGTTGAATCACAAGATTTGATATCATTCAAATCTTATTTAATTGGGTATAATAGGGGGATAAATGTTAGTCATACTTCTACTGTTATGATATACTTTATCTTTCAGTCTTCCATGTGCTTGGGTAGATTTCTACTGATTATAAACAAAAGAAGGAAAGAGAAAGTGAAAGTCTGGAAAGAGGGGAAAAAAAGGAAAGTAGGCAAAATTGAAAAATAAAAGGCAAAAAAAATTTGGAAAGGAGACTAAAATAAAAGTATTAGAAGGATGCGGAATACTAGGGAGAGAAGGATAATGTTAAAAATAATTCAAGTGAGCATATTTTAAAGATCTTAATAGCTTTATTCAATGATTCATGAATTGAACAGCATCCAGTCTAGCTGTACAAAATGCAAAAGAGTTAATATGCAGAAGGGAATGGGAACAAGGGAGTTACACTAGGCAAAAAGCAGAATGGTTATGGCAAGGTCACTTTCCTTTAGGGGATGGCAGATTTCCTAACTAGTGCTGATTAGGTGATTCCTAATTGACTGGTTTAAGATTCCATTTTTGGGAGAGCAGAAACTGTAATTAAGTCTCCTCTCAGTTTCATGACATGAGGCTTAGCATAAGTAACTCCATTTGAGGCCTATTGTCTTGGTTTTAACAATAGAAAGAGGACAATAGTGTTACAGATGAAAACAGATTACAGAAGTTATTATTAATTCAACCCTAATAAACTTGCCTAAAATTAAGAAAGGAGTCTGCATTATTTGGCAAAAAGTTTAGATAATAATCAGCATTTTCAGATTTTTTGTAGTGACAAAATTGCTTCAATATCTCTTATTCATAAAACCACATCTATACATATTCATATATCATTTATTTTTAAGGATAGAATCATCAATGGCAGGAGGGAGAAGCATATATAAAAATAAAAGATTATAATGAATATAAGTGAAAACATGTCTGATTACCACTTTTTTTTTTTTCTTCAGAACCCAATTTTTTGGGATATGAGTGGCACTATTTTCAGGGTCTGTCAGCCCTTAGACAGTCCATTTCTCCCCTGGTTTCTAAAGGTGGGCAAATAACCTTTTAGGACTAATGAGACCTGAGGGGAATTTTCTGAGAAAGACTTTACTCCTTAATAAAAAGAAAGAGATGGGCATAAAGAATTTCAGACTTGCATCTTTCCCCTTGTTCCTGCTTTGGATTGCAGTTGTTAGAGGAATTACTATAGTTATCCATGTGATCATAAAACTCAAAAGAATCACTGAGAAGGTAACTCAGGGTTTTAAGATCATTGGGCCACTGAACCAGTTTTGTAATAACTACTTACCTTTGAAATTAATACTACCCAAGACAATAAACTTTCATTTTAGGCTACCTTTGGTGTTTTTATCTTGCTGATTGAGAAATCCCAATTGAATCATAATACAGATTAATTAAAAAAAAGACTTACCCTTTAATGTGACTCTTCAAGAACTCAGAGAAAATATCCATGAAGATGATGGAGAAATAATATTCCACGTGTTTCCTATAACACATTGCAAAATGTCATAAAATGCTCAAATAGGCATGTTGCTTCTCTAATGTATATATTTACTGACCCTAGAAAATTGTTTTTTGGAATTTTGATCATTAAAAAACCCTCATTTTGTAGCATCTGAACTTTTAAGATATCAGCCATCACATTTGAAATTCATCACTGAAACTTCTTCATTTGGAAAATTAGTTTTATCAAGAAGGTGTTTATAAAATTATAAAAATTATGCATCTAAAAAACACATATACAAGAGCACATGCATACATGCATAAGCTTAACTTTCAGGGTCAGCTAGCCTCCATTTGCCTTTGAATATATCAATAAATGAGTAAGTTTCCTATTTTGAAATGTATTATAAGTATATTATATATTAAAATATGTTCTGATTTGTCTACCTATGCATAGAAATTTTAGGACCAGTTTTTTAATATGTAAAAAAACCCCAGCTTGCTGGCATTTTGATAAGTATTCCATTGACTCTATAGAAAAAATTGGGGAGAACTAATACTTTAAAAGTATTGGGTGTTCCAGTCCTTGAATACAATATAAGTCTTCATTTATTCAGATATACATTGGTTTCCTTTGTTAGTGGTGTGTAGTGTTCATCATATAAATCCTGCTCCTATTTTGTTAGATATACATATCTAATTGTTTCATTTTTTGGTTCTATTATAAGTGGCATTCTTTTTTATAATTTCAAATTCCAATTGTTTATTGCTGATATATAGGATAAAGATTAACTTATATATTGACCTTATATCCTGAAATCTGTAAAATGTAAGTTATATAATATTAACTCATATGTTAATTTGATCTACTTTTTCTGGCTTTTTAAGGGAGAAGTTTAGCTTATTGATTTAAGACCCATCGTCTTCTCTAATGTAAGCACCTAATGCTGTAATTTTCTCTCTCAGTGCTGCTTTAGTCACATTCAACAAATTTGGATATGCTGTATTTTAATTTTCATTCAATTCTAAATATTCTAATTTATTTTGACTTTTTCTTTGATCCATGAGCTTTTTAGATATATTTTATTTAATTTCTAAATGGTTTGAGGGCATTCCAGCAGTTATTTCCGATTTAATTTTATTATATAGAGAGAGCATTTTATAGGACTTCTATTCTTTTAAATTTGTTAAGATTTGTGTGATAGTTCATAATCTGGTCTATCTTGGAGAATATTACTTTTGCATTTGAAAAAAAGTGTATTCTGATTCTGCTGTTTTTGGGTAGAGTGTTCTATAAAGTTCAAGGTTTAGTTGGTTAATAGTCTTGCTTAAATCCTCTATTTCCTTACTGATTTTTTGCCTACTTGTTCTATCAGTTACTTAGAGTGGAGTGTTAAACTATCCAACTATAAATATAGATTTGTTTGTTTCTCCTTTCAGTCTGTCGTTTTTTTTCCTTCATGTAAATTTAAGGTCTGTTGTAAGGAGTATATACATATAGGATCATTACGTCTTCTTAGCGAGAGTTGATGTTCACCTAATTGTTTTACTTAGTTGACTCTGTCTTGATGAAGACGGACAGATGTATACAAATGTTCTCACCTTTTTTTCTTTTTGAGAAGAGACGGGAAGCATCCCACAGTACAAACTACCACATTGGAAAAAGGCTCTTCTTGGATATTTTGTGGTAAAGAAGATTCTCCATTTATAGTATTGATGACATGCTGAACAGATTGATAGCTTTTCTTTTTTTGGTCATTATTATTATTTTGCTGGGTTGGTACTATGGACAACCAAAAATGTTCTTTGTTTCTTTCAAGTTCTTCATTCTCCCTCAGATATTTATAGGCCACCTTTGGTGTGTGATGCCAGGTACTGGGATACAAAGATGAAAATATGAGCTCTCTTCTGTCTCAGTCTGTTTACAGCATGTAGTTCATAACTAGAAATTCTTAATCTCCTCCTTTGAGATCCTTATGTTTGTCTGTAGTCTGGAGCAATTTTTAATGTCATGGGCATTTTGGTTTTGGTGTTGAAAGTATAGAAGTATAACTTTAATGCCAAACCCAAGAAAGTCTTGTATATACTCTTTGTCTCTATTTTAAGTTTGGATACCTTCAAATTGAGCATTAAATATTAACTGCTACAATCTGAAGATTTTACTTTGATCTATACATTTAATTTATTGGTTGTCTTTAGTTTGCAGGAAAATGTCACCGATTAAATTCACATTGTACAGTTCAGTAGCTACAGTTCTTAGATAAAAAAACACATGTGCCTTAAGAAAAAGCATATTTTATGGAAGTTTGGATACTCTGTTTTCTCACGGTTCAATAAAAACCTCAGCCTATTGAATTTCAACTCACAGTGCAAGGCACATAACTTTAGATAAGCCTTTTTCAGTTTGGCTATGAGCATCCTATTGCTGTGAGAACCAGAAAGCTCAGCATTTCTTTTACTTGCTGATTTTATGCCTGATGTGTTTCCAGTGCAATAGTAAGTGCAACTGTTATTATGAATTTCATATATAAATATATATCTTAGAGTCCTGCAGAAACAGCAGTAACAACAACAGCAAACTATAGTTTTAGATGCCTAGAGTAAGAAACAAATATGTATTCAGTTATATCTACACATTTTAATAATGGATATATTAAATTAATAATAATAGCCTAAAATATTTCCTTACATAAATATAAGGATAGCTTTAAATGGAGAACCATGATTGATATGCAGGCAGCCAGGGCATGGGTTTTCTATACATCTCTTAAAGAAAGCAGATAAAGTTGTGACTTACTATTTAAAATCTTTGCCACTGGGGATTTTTTTAAAAAGTATCTCAAACACATTTTTTTTTTTCTATGCGGAAGTGAGTGAGTGTGTGTGTGTCATTAGTTCATTCTACTAAATGTTATGTATTGTGTTAAGGACTGAACTTGACCCGGCTCTCTCTCTGGAGGTCCAGTATTCTTTATCCAATTGATTTTTTTTTAAACATCTTTTTTGGAGTATAATTGCTTTACAATGGTGTCTTAGTTTCTGCTTTATAACAAAGTGAATCAGGTATACATATACATATATCCCCATATCTCCTCCCTCTTGCATCTCCTTCCCTCCCTTGTTACCCCCCCCCTCTAGGTGGTCACAAAGAACTGAGCTGATCTCCCTGTGCTATGTGGCTGTTTCCCACTCGCTATCTATTTTACATTTGGTAGTGTATGTAAGTCCATGCCACTCGCTCACTTCATGCCAGCTTACACATTCCCCTCCCCATGTCCTCAAGTCCTTTCTCTACATCTGCATCTTTATTCCTGTCTTGCCTGTAGGTTCTTCAGAACCTTTTTTTTTTTTTTAGATTCCATATATATGTGTTAGCATACAGTATTTGTTTTTCTCTTTCTGACTTCACTCTGTATGACAGACTGTAGGTCCATCCACCTCACAACAAATAACTCATTTTGTTTCTTTTTGTGGCTGAGTAATATTCCACTGCATATATGTGCCACATCTCCTTTATCCGTTCATCTGTCGATGGACACTTAGGTTGCTTCCTTGTACTGGCTATTGTAAATAGAAATGCAATGAACATTGTGGTACCTGACTCTTTTTGAATTATGGTTTTCTCAGGATATATGCCCAGTAGTAGGATTGCTGGGTCGTATGGTAGTTCTATTTTTAGTTTTTTAAGGAATCTCCATACTGTTCTCCATACTGGCTGTATCAATTTACATTCCCACCAACAGTGCAAGAGGGTTTCCTTTTCTCCACACTCTCTCCAGCATTTGATATTTGTAGATTTTCTGATGCCCATTTTGACTGGTGTGAGGTGATGCCTCATTGTAGTTTTGATTTGCATTCCTCTAATGATTGGTGATGTTGAGCATTATTTCATGTGTTTGTTGGACATCTGTATATCTTCTTTGGAGAATTGTCTATTTAGGTCTTCTGCCCATTTTTGGATTGGGTATTTTTTTTGTTTTTAAGCTGCATGAGCTGCTTATAAATTTTGGAGATTAATCCTTTGTCTTTATTATGTTGAGGTAAGTTCCCTCTAAGCCTACTTTCTGTAGTGTTTTTGTCATAAATCGGTGTTGAATTTTGTTGAAAGCTTTTTGTGCATCTATTGAGATGATCATATCATTTTTCTACTTTAATTTGTTAATATGGTTTATCACATTGATTGATTTGTGTATATTGAAGAATCCTTGCATTCCTGGGATAAACCCCACTTGATCATGGTGTATGATCCTTTTAATGTGCTGTTGGATTCTGTTTGCTAGTAGTTTGTTGAGGATTTTTGCATCTATGTTCATCAGTGGTATTGGCCTGTAGTTTTCTTCCTTTGTGACATCTCTGTCCAGTTTTGGTATCAGGGTGTTGGTGGCCTCTTAGAATGAGTTTGGGAGTGTTCCTCCCTCTGCTATATTTTGGAAGAGTTTGAGAAGGGTAGGTGTTGGCTCTTCTCTAAATATTTGTTAGAATTCGCCTGTGAAGCCATCTGGTCCTCGGCTTTTGTTTGCCAGAAGATTTTTCATCACAGTTTCAATTTCAGTCCTTCTGATTGGTGTGTTTATGTTTTCTCTTTCTTCCTGGTTCAGTCTCGGGAGCTTGTGCTTTTCTAAGAATTTGTCCATTTCTCCAGGTTGTCCAATTTATTGCCATAGAGTTGCTTGCTTTAGTCTCTCATGATACTTTTTATGTGTGAAGTGTCCATTGCTACTTCTCCTTTTTCATTTCTGATTCTGTTGATTTGAGTCTTCTCCCTTTTCTTCTTGATGAGTCTGGCTAATGGTTTTTCAATTTTGCTTACCTTCTCAAGGAACCAGCTTTTAGTTTTATTGATCTTTGTTATTGTTTCCTTCATTTCTTTTCCCTTTATGTCAGATCTGATCTTTATGATTTCTTTCATTCTGCTAACTTTGGCTTTATTTTGTTATTCTTTCTCTAATTGCTTTAGGTGTAAAATTAGGTTGTTTATTTGAGATTTTTCTTGTTTCGTGAAGTAGGATTGTATTGCTATAAACTTCCCTCTTAGAACTGCTTTTGCTGCATCCCATAGGTTTTGGCTCGTCATGTTTTCATTGTCATTTTTTCCAGGTATTTTTTGATTTCTTCTTTGATTTCTTCAGTGATCTCTTGGTTATTAAGTAGTGTATTGTTTAGCCTCCATGTGTTTGTATTTCTTACAGATTTTTTCCAGTAAGTGATATCTAGTCTCATAGCATTGTGGTTGGAAAAGATACTTGATACAATTTCAATTTTCTTAAATTTACCAAGGCTTGACTTGTGAACCAAGATATGATCTATCCTGCACAATGTTCCATGAGCACTTGAGAAGAAAGTGTATTCTGTGTTTTGGGATGAAATGTCCTATAAATATCAATTAAGTCCATCTTGTTTAATGTATCATTTAAAACTTGTGTTTCCTTATTTATTTTCATTTTGAATGATCTGTCCATTGGTGAAACTGGAGTGTTAAAGTCCCCTAGTATCATTGTGTTACTGTCGATTTTCCCTTTTATGCCTGTTAGCATTTGCCTTATGTGTTGAGGTGCTCCTATTTTGGGTGCATACATATTTACAATTGCTATATCTTCTTCTTGGATTGATCCCTTGATCATTGTATAGTGTCCTTCTTTGTCTCCTGTAATAGTCTTAATTTTAAAGTCTGTTTTTTCTGATATGAGGATTTCTACTTCAGCTTTCTTTTGATTTCCATTTGCATGGAATATCTTTTTCCATCCCCTCACTTTCAATCTCTGTGTGTCCCTAGGTCTGAAGTGGGTCTTTTTAGACAGCATGTGTATGGGTCTTCTGTTTGTATCCATTCAGCCAGTGTATGTCTTTTGGTTGGCACATTTAAACCATTTACATTTAAGGTAGTTATTAATATTTATGTTCCTATTACCATTTTCTTAATTGTTTTGGGTTTGTTATTGTAGCTCTTTTCCTTCTCTTGTGTTTCCTCCCTAGAGAATTTCCTTTTGCATTTGTTGTAAAGCTGGTTTGGTGCTGCTGAATTCTCTTAGCTTTTGCTTGTCTGTAAAGGTTTTAATTTATTCGTCAAATCTGAATGAGATCCTAACTGGGTAGAGTAATCTTGGTTGTAGGGCTTTCCCCTTCATCACTTTATATATGTCTTGCCACTCCCTTCTGGCTTGCAGAGTTTGTGCCGAAAGGTCAGCTGTTGACCTTATGAGGATTCCCTTGTATGTTATTTGTTGTTTTTCCCTTGCTCCTTTTAATATTTTTTCTTTGTATTTAATTTTTGATAGTTTGATTAATATGTGTCTTGGCCTGTTTCTCCCTGGATTTATCCTTTATGGGACTCTCTTCACTTCCTGGAGTTGATTGATTATTTCCTTTCCTGTATTAGGGAAGTTTATAACTATAATCTCTTCAATATTTTCTCAGTTCTTTTCTTTTTCTCTTCTTCTTCTGGGACCCCTATAATTCGAATGTTGGTGTGTTTAATGTTGTCCCAGAGGTCTCTGAGACTGTCCTGAATTCTTTTCATTCTTTTGTCTTTATTCTGCTCTACAGTAGTTATTTACACTATTTTATCTTCCAGGTCACTTATCCGTTCTTCTGCCTCAGTTATTCTGCAATTGATTCCTTCTAGAGAATTTTTAATTTTTTGTGTGTGTGTGTTGTTCATCGTTGTTTGTTTGCTCTTTAGTTCTTCCAGGCCCTTGTTAAGCGTTTTTTGTATTTTCTCCATTTTGTTTTGAAGATTTTGGATCATCTTTACTATCATTACTCTGAATTCCTTTTCAGGTAGACTGCCTATTTTCTCTTCATTTGTTTGGTCTGGTGGGTTTTTACCTTGCTCTTTCATCTGTTGTGTATTTTCTGTCTTCTCCTTTTGCTTAATTTACTGTGTTTGTGGTCTCCTTTTCACAGGCTGCAGGTTCGTAGTTCCTGTTCTTTTTGGTGTCTGCCTCTGGTGGCTAAGGTTGTTTCAGTGGTGAAGGGGACTAGTGCCTGTGTTCTGGTGGATGTGGCTGGATCTTGTCTTTCTGGTTGGCAGGACCACGTCCAGTGATGTGTTTTGGGGTGTCTGTTAACTTAATTTGATTTTAGGCAGCCTCTCTGCTAATGGGTGGGGTGGTGTTCCTGTCTTGCTAGTTGTTTGGCATAGGGTTTTGGGCACCTTAGCTTGCTGGTCCTTGAGTGAAGCTGGGTGTTAGCATTGAGATGGAGATCTCTGGGAGAGCCTTCACTGTTTGATATTACATGGAGCCTGGACGTCTCTGGTGGACCAATGTCCTGAACTCGGCTCTCACCTCAGAGGCACAGGCCTGACACCTGTCCGAGCACCAAGACTCTGTCAGCCACATGGCATAGGTCTTTTCCATGATGCATTCAATTTTTAGGGCAGTTGCAGGGCTTCCATAAAAAACATCTCAAGCATGTCTCAAAGCATATATAGGTGATCCATGGTTTCAGGATTCCTCTAGTCCCAAAGAACTCTGAAGGTTCTCACCCAGGACTCAGGTGACTCTTTCTCACCTGGGCCTTGCAGAAGTCCATATCCAATTGATTTTTAAACATCTCTTCATAAATGTCCTTGAGGTAGCTGAAGTTCAACACGTCTAATACTGAATCCCTCCACAGAACATCCTTGATAAGTTAAGTGCTTGATCTTTCTTGATACCCAATGAATTAGAGCCTGGGATTCATGAATGACACTACTCTCTCCCTGGCTGCTCAAGACAGAAACTCTATTCTTTTACATCACCCGCTCTCTATTAAGTGGATTAAATAATTCTCTCCATATCACCACTACTCCCTGCTTTTAGGCTTTCAACATTCCTCATTTAAAATTCAGAAATAACCCCAAATTAGTCCCTTTGGTTTAAAATCAGTGTCCGTACAATCCATTGTTCACATTTCTACCTTGCCTTCAGAATAAAATATAAATTTTTATATATAATATGCCAGATATTTCATGGCATGGCTTTGCTCTATGCTTGTTTATGCTTGTTACACAAGGCCTGGACATTTATGAAGCCACTTTCAGTCTAAACCTTATGCTCTTTTCTGCCTCCATGTTTTTGCCCCATGACTCTTTTAGCCAGTAATGTCTATCTATCCTTCCACTGACTAACTTCTATAGCATTTTTCTTGGATTCTGTTCCTTATTCTGCCGTAATTTAGATTTCCTCTTCCAACCCTGTTGGGTACCATTCACTTCCATGTCTGCTTAATTTATCTGATCACCAGAAGAGCCATGAATTAAAACTCACCATCTTGGGACAGAACTCCTCCTTGAAGAGTCTTTTCAAGAGTCAACATCATTACTGGATCTCTTTCCCATCCACTCTTTGATGTTTTATTTGCTCTTTGTATGGCTGTTGTTTTGTTTGTATGGTCGATCATAATTTTAAACTAATCCTTTGTCATTCCACTTAATCCATTAAACTACTTTTGTTCCTTTTCACAGAGAGGATTCTTACATTAAGTGGAGTGTTGAACTAAATGATCCCAGAAGTCCCTTTTGACTGAGATTTTTGGATTTTATTATTCTGCAGTCTTTTACTTCCTGTCTTCAGTATTCTAGTGGAAAAAGATGCAGAGTTGTATACACGATAACCTGGAACTTTCTTTTGCCTGGACCCTGGGTTTTCTGTATGAATTAGCGTATCAGTCTCAATTTCTTGAGTCCCTAAGTATGCTTCCTTCTAGATTTGCCACTGCAATTCCCAGGCTTTCCAGCAACTCTACTCATAACTGTTTAGCAGGTAGTCATATTTTAGAGATTAGCCCTGATCTTAAAATATTGCTAGTCTCTTCACGTTGCTGTGAGTTTCTGTAAAGCAATGCTTAGGACATTCTTAACACAGTCATTGAGAAGTAGTAAAGCCTTAATAAATGTCATCTATTATTTAACACATTAAATATACAATACTATTGTAAAACTGCAAACCATGTTTCTGGAATGACACATATCTTTGGAATGAGGCATATGTATGTAAAGGAGCAAAGAGAAAAATGTTGGATGAAATGTAAGTCAGTACAAGAGTCCAGGGGATGTGAATGAAGCTGATAAACTAAGCTTTGAAGTGTTTTATCTTCAGTGGTCTCAGAACTCTGTTGCTTGTAAGGTGAGATTTGAAGACATTGAAAGATAACAAAGAATCCTTTATTTGAGTGCCATACACATTCTCTTGCCTCTTGAAGAATTATTGAGCCACTATAAGAATTAGTTTTCTTAGAAAATGAGACTATATTATTTCATAGTTTTTGACCATATGGATAAAAGGCAGTGCATGAGTTCCTTTCTATCAGAAGTGAAAATGTTCTTTAGCTATAATTTTGATCACCATGAATCTGTGATAAGTGGAATATGTTTGTAAGACAAACGTCTAATCCTCATGACTGCTAGAGCCTACCATTAAAGATATTAGGGGCTTACTTTGTATCTATTATCCTACTGCCAACTCTGCTTTCAATCAGAAAGGTAGAAGTATCCTTAATCAAAAGTTCTTGTTCAAACAGGTAACCAAATTAAAGACATGCTCACTTAAATTTGTTTTTTTTTCTTTTTTCTGTATTATATGACTGTCTTCTCTTTATTGCTTTTCCAGGCTTACCTTAGAAGTCTGGAGGTTTAGCCAATTATTCTCCCACTTCTCAATACTTTATATTAAATTCAATTTTGTAACTGGTCCACTCCTTAGAAACACACTATGCATTCAGATTTAGGTATCATGCAAAAAGTAATCGTAGATTTCATTTACCCATAATTTGAATATGGAGCCTCTATAATTAAAGCCTTCCTATACTTTCTAATGCTATCTTTCCAATCCTACTTGGGGAAAAAATCCATATAAAAAATTGCAGCAAGATGAAATTGACCTCTAGCTATAATTTAGAGCCTCATGAATCTGTGGTAAATGGAATAGGTATAGAAGGAAAATTTCTAATCCTCATGACTTCTAAAGTCTTCCATTGAAAATAATTAGGGGCTTACTTTTGTATCTATTATTTTACTTCCAAATTCTACTTTTTTAAACAACCAGAGCTAGTAAGATAGCCTTCTACAGTAAAACTTGATTTTTTAGAGTTGTTTCTCAGGTTGGTCTTCACTCACAGTATGATGAAAAGAAAAACAAATTTCTCTCTTTTTCCATCTCTAGGCATGTGTGAATATATGAATTAAAAGAAAGACATTGCATATGTGTGACTCAAAACAATACTTATTTTTTAATTACTTATGATAAAAGTACATCTATGTTAAAAAAATATTAATGTATTAATTCCAATCCCTAGAACAATACTCTTAAGAATCTTTTATTTCCCCCTTTTATAGGCAAGAGAACAGAGTCCCATGTGGATAAACTGATTAGCCCAGGGCCACCAAACCAGCAAATGTCAAAGCTGGAAGTCAAACTCAAGACTACTGGATTCCAAATTTCACATGTTCAATTTTAGCATATTGTTTTATTGAATTACACAAATTGAACATGGAAGAGCAAAGTACATTGAGGGTACAGATACTGGTAAATTTAAAGTATTATTTAGGAAATTTCAGGCCAGGGGAAGTGATTAGTGATTTGTGAAAAAAAATGTGATTAGTGATTAGTGAAAAAAAGTGATTACAAAAATAATTGAGTAAAATGTATTCTGAATTATCTCTTGCAAAGTTAAAGTGACTAAAATACTTGTTTTAGTTTTGGGAATAGAATATTAGAGTCTATATACTGCTCATTAAATATAATTAGAAAAGTATTCAATAGTAAGTCAAAATAGGACTTCCTTGTTGGCACAGTGGTTAAGAATCCACCTGCCAATGCAGGGGACACGGGTTTGATCCCTGGTTCGGGAAGATCCCACATGTCGCAGAGTACTGAGCCTGTGCTCTAGACCCTGTGAGCCACAGCTACTGAGCCCACATGTCACAACTACTGAAGCCCACACAGCTAGAGCTCGTGCTCTGCAACAAGAGAAGCCACCTCAGTGAGAAGCCAGTGCACTGCAACAAAGAGTAGCCCCCTCTTGCAGCAACTAGAGAAAGGCTGTGCACAGCCAAAAATTATTTAAGAAGTCAAAATATGCAAAGGTGACGGAAGTATAATAGTGATGGAGAGAATACGATTTCAGTATTAACTAATTTTCTTCTCAGTCCTTGCCATTGCATTCGTGTTTTTCCATTGGAACACAACTGATAGAGAGCGTGAAGGAGGATGAATTTTATGCTCAGCATCCAGACCCCATGGAGCTCAGAGAATTAGGTGGCTATAGCAAATTCTAATGGCATGGCTGGGAACTACCATATAATTTTTTTTTTTAATTTTTGCAATGCCTGAGGTATTTAGAGACAGAGAAAAGCAATATCCAACTCTCCACCTCTATTTTGTCTTGTAACAAATTTCTTCTTGATGTAGAGATAGTCTTTATCATAAGACAGAACCAAGGATGGATACTATAAACAAAATAAAGGAAATAGTTGGATATTAGAGAGTGATCTGAGACCTATACTTGGAGATCATTCAGTTCCTCACATTTACTTTGCTCCCAGAAAAAAAGAATGCACATTTTTCCCCTCAAAATCACATAAATTAAGAAATATTGACCACACATCAGGCCATAAACTAAGTCTCAGCAAATTTCAAATCATTCCCACTCTAGAGAACACATGTGGTTAAAACGATTATATTATTAAATTTAACACCAAAATAAAAAATCTCTACCTTTAGTGGGGGAAAAGGAACCCAACTTACAAACCACTCATGTATCAAAGTATATTTCATAATTGACATTAGTGAATATTTAGAGCTAAAGAATAATACAAAGCACATGTCTAGATTTATGGAATATTGTATTCAGAGGGAAATTTATATCCTTAACTGCTTATATTAGAAAAGTAGAATGGTTGAAAATCAGTGAACAAAAATATCTATCATAAGGATTGAAAATAGGAATTGAGAAATAAATCATAAAAACCAAAACAACAACAAAAAAACTAACCTACAAGGCAGGGAATATAAGGAAAAATTTTTAAAGTTATTGAAATACATAATAAAAAGAAAATAAAATAGAAGCAATATTTGGCAAGATTGATTAAAGATAAAAAGAGAGAGCATAATTAATATTAAGAATGAATAATAGAATATGATCTCAGATAAAACAAAGTTAAAATAATTTTAAAAATTATAAGCAATTTCATGTTAAGGAATTTGAAATCTCAGAAAGAAATAACAAATAATTTCTTAGGCAGATAAAATGAAAGTACTGCCAAAAATGAAATTAAGAGGAATTATAAAATCTAAAGTGAGTTTTAACCTTATTATAAGAATTGAATCGGAAGTTGTCTTCATACAGAAACACAAGCTTTAAACATTAAAGGATCAGATGATTCCAAGCTTATGTAAACTCTTCCAGAGAATAGAAAAACAGGAAAAATACCTTTTAATGGACCCAGTGTGACTTTCATACAAATTCCTTTAAAAGATTACAATATAAATGATAATCTCAGGACAATTTCATTCATGAACATAAGTATAAAAGTCCTAAATAAGATATCATCAAGATGAATCCAGCACTGTATTATTAAAATAGACATCATGCCCAAGTTGGTTTGATCCTAGGAATACAAGGATGTTTTACCATTAGAAAATCTGTTTAGGTAATCTACCACTATAAGAGATCATGGAGAAAGAACATATGATTATATCAGTAGGCAAAAAAATTCAAATATTAATCAAACTAGGAATTAAATAAAACTTTTTAATCCTAATAATGAGAATCTAGTAAACTCCAAATCAAACACACAATTAGTGGGGGTAATTTTAGAAATTATACCAGGATACCTGCTGACTGGCTAGTTTCTCTAGCCAGTGCAATATGATGATAAAAACAAATAATAGATATTAAGAATGAAAAGAAACAAAATTGTCATTATTCCAGACTAGAATTTTCTACAATTTAAAAGCACGTACCAATGGATTATTAGAATTATCGAGTGCAGCAATTATGCTACAGCAAGAATAATTCTTATACACTAGCAACATAAATTTGGAAAATTTAATATTTAAAAAGACAGCATTTTTCTATCTAAATCCTGACTTCTCATCACAAGGAAAAATTTTTTTCTATTTCTTTAATTTTGTGTCCGTATGAGATGATGGGTATTTACTAAACTTACTGTGATTATCATTACATGATGTATGTAAATCAAATCATTATGCTGTACACCTTAAACTTATACAGTGCTGTATGTCAATTATATCTCAATAATGGATGAAAAATAATAGAATGAACAAAAATAAAGATAAAAAGACAGCATTTGTAATAGCAATAAAGTTATCAAGGAATAAATTTAACAAAATAGATACGAGATCTTTATGGAGAAAAGTATACATGCTATTGAAACCCATTTTAGAAGTTCTAAATACATGTAGAATTTTACAGGAAATGATAATGGTTAAAAATTCTATATTGTTATTATGTTATAAACAGTATTCAAATGCTTTATACCCATTCATTCTTATAATTCCCATAACAATCATATGAAATAGTATTATTTTTCCAATTTTACATATAAGACAACAGGAGGTGCTGAGAGATTAAATGACTTTCCTTTTGCTATCTAGCTAGTGGATGGGGTTGTAGGATTCAAATCAGCAGACTTTCTCCAGAACCTCTGTACTTAAACATAGACAATGCTACCGCTTCAATAAAACATTAAGATATTCTATTATTGATGTAGTGGTAGGCAGCTAGATCAAGGGAAATGAATACAAACGTCAGAAAAAATCCACAATTAATATATGACAGAAGTGCCATTCCAGATATGTGAGAAAGCATATTTAGTAAATGATAATAGGACAATTGGCTCTCCATATGAATAAAAAGAAAATTGGATGCCTATCTCATACCATATGTAGCAATCAATTAAAATTTCAGTGGAAAAAAAACCCTCAAGTTTTTAGGTGATAAAATAAGAGAATATCTTTAGGATTTAAAGTGGAGAAGGGTTTCTTTAAAAAGACACAAAGTTCCTAAACAATAAAAGGGAAATTAATTCTTTTCATCAATGTCATTATTTTAAAAATGAAAGATAGCTATATAGTTTTTATATCAAACATAGTTAAAACCATAAGGAATAGGAAAAATCCTAATCAATAAGAAACTAAGAATCCTTCTTCTAAAAACAAACAAGACAAGCCAAATGAAGCCACTGAAACAAGGATGCAAAGATTTTATACTTCAAAAATGGGACCTATTTAAACCATACACAGGTAATCCTAGGAAAAAATAAATTAGCCTTAAATGTTCTCATGATAACAATAAAAGGAAAATAAAATTAACTTAGTATTCGTCTTCAAATTATGAAGTAAGCAACAAAATAAGAAACAACTAGAAGGATTAGAATATCATTTATAAAGATAACAATTAGAAACTGAAGTAAATGAATGAATGGAAGCAATAAAAAGATTCCAAATGCAACTCCATAAAATAATAATAAAATAGTTAAATTTCTGAAAGCCTAATAAAAGAAAGAGTAAAAAGATATTCAGTATTCAGACTGAGATGAGTATATGAGTACAGGTATAAAACAGATTAAATAAATATATCAAGATCATTGAATGCCACTCTCTGGTTATATATTTGAAAATCTAGGAGAAATACTGTCTTACCAAAACAAAAACTGCCCATACTGATGCAAAGTAAGTAAAAAACTTATCCTATAAACTTACAAAAAACTTGTAAGTAAAAAGGCTAAAACTTACGTAAGAAAATAGAATGGTAGTTTCAAAATCTAGCAAGTGCAGATTTCACATATGAATTTACAAAACCTTTAAAGCTAAGTTTCCCAAACAGTGTTCAGTGACATACTGGTATGTCTAGATCAGCATTTTGGGGTCCTAGGAATTTTAGTCACTCTTAAAAATTAATGAAATTCCCCCAAAGAGCTTTTGTTTATGTGAATTGTGTCTATCAATTTTTACTGTTTTAGAAATTAAAAGTATCTTATTTTATTTAAAGATAATAATAAATACATTTCATGTTAACTTAAAACATACTTTTAATGAAAAATAACATTTTCCAAATAAGTCATAGGAATAGTGTTATTGTTTTACATTTAAAAAAATCTCTTTACTGTCTAGTTTAATAGAAGATAACTTGATTATCATATATGATTTTTTATTCAATCTGTTGCAATATGGTGTTTAGATTGAAATATAAAAAGAAATTTTGGCCTCATACAGATATGTAGTTGGAAAAAGGAAGCACATTTTAATAGTCTTCATATAATTGCAAATTTTTTTTATACTACACTAAAACTTGACAGATGGCAGTTTCTTAAAGTTTAGTTTCAGTGTGGAATCTTAAACCTATAAAAATTTTCATCTTTAGTTGAATTAAACCTTTCATATTCAGTTAAATTGGTCTTAGATGTTGAATGAATATTTTATTCATGAAAACGTTGTGATATAATGAATTAGTCAAATGGAAAAACTATTGGTTTCCTGAGTTATACAGATCTTCCAAATGTTGATGCTTTTCATTATACAATATAAAAATAACACTTGCTAATATCACCACTCATTTCATCAGAAAAGACTGTAACTTGTGAAAGGCTCTCAACCTTATTGTAGAAGATATAAGTTTTCCAAAATTCTAATTTTTGCTTGAAAGCTTGAATTTCATCATTGGCAACAAATACCGTGAGTTCTTCTTAAAATGGTATGCTTACTTCATTCATTTTTGAGAAAATGTTTGCCAAATAACTCTGTCTGGAAAATCAGTTTGTCAGTTATCCTTTTTTGTAAAAATATGTTTAATGGAAAAAAGCAAGGATTCAGCCTGTAAATCAAAACAAGAAATTATGTAAATGTTGTTTGAGACAACCACTGTACTTTTCATATGAATAAAGAAGTGCTCTATATGTATGTCCTATTTTGTCACACAGACTATTAAAAATATAAACTCGGGTTGATACTTAATAAAATAATTTTTCTGTTTCATCAAGGACATTTTTAAGTAAGTTAGATTTTTTCTCTTTTCCTGTGTGTGGTGGTGAAAAATACAATGAATTCCAGTAAAGTTTTGTGCCACTGCTTGACTCATGCTAAGATAAGATGCCAGAAGTTTTACCCATCAATGCTTTTGCTTTAATAGTGCAAATATCATTACAGTAAAATTGGCAAATAACACCTTTAATTATGAAAATTGTTCTTACTTTCTGGACTCCTGAAATGGATCTGAGGACGGCTCAGGGTCAAAAGAATAGATTTTTGGAAATTTGAGTCTAGAGATAATGGGTTACAAGTGTACAAATACATTGATGCTTCAAATTTTGCCGTGATAGAGAAAGGAATAATTATAAAAATTATAAAAGAGTAATGGAGATCTTGCTTTACCAGATTGTGTGTCCTTTAATAAAGCCTAAAATTCACAGATATAAGAAAATAACGGAGAAAAAGACACAGATCAGTGAATCAGACTGTAGAGTTGAGATCCAGAAGGAGATTAAAATATATTCTGGAATAAAGTAAATGAAAATATGGCATTTTAATTAAGTGGGGGAAAATGTGGCATATATAATCCATGGTACTTTCATAGTTGGTCCTAGATCTGGTTGGAAAAAAAAATCAGATATATATACAATATCATGTGCCCAATAAATTGTAGAGAGATTTTTCTAAGGAAAAATTTAAAAGAATGAAAAAGAAAATAAGGATTATATTTTTGAAAATTTGGAGGGAGATCTTCCTAAATAAGACCAAGAAATTAAAATGTATACATAGGGGTGGGAGGAAACTCACTACAAAGCAAAAAATAATGAATGCTAGGTTGGCATCCAAATAATTATGAAGCATATGTAATCATTTATTAACAGTAATAAAAACTTTCTATAGTTAATGAGAAAAAGAGAAACTACCCAATAGAACACTGAAGAAAAGATACGAATCAATAGTTAGGAAAGGAAATTAAAATGTTTAATAAACTTGAAAAAATTCTCAGTCTTACTCATATTCAGGGAAATATATGAAAGCAAAGAAGATACTATTTTTCTTTGTGAAATCGGCAAAATAAAGAATGATAGCTTCCAGTGATGACAAGAGGAGGGAAAATGTACTAATGGGGATTGTAAATAACCTGTAATATATGTGAAAATAATCTAGCAACATTTTTTACAGTAAAAACTCATAATTTTTTTTAATTTTATTTTTTTATACAGCAGGTTCTTATTAGTTATCTGTCTTATACATGTTAGTGTATACATGTCAATTCCAATCTCCGGGTTCATCCCACCACCACCACCCACCACTTTTCCCCCTTTGTGTCCATACATTGGTTCTCTACATCTATGTCTCTATTTCTGCCCTGCAAACTGGTTCATCTGTACCATTTTTCTAGGTTTCACATATTTGTGTTAATATATGATATTTGTTTTTCTCTTTCTGACTTACTTGACTCTGTATGAAGTCTCTAGATCCATCCACATCTCTACAAATGACCCAATTTTATTCCTTTTTAGGGTTGAATAATATTCCATTGTATATACATACCACTTCTTCTTTATCCATTCATTTGTCGATGGGCATTTAGGTTGCTTCCATGACCTGGCTGTTGTAAATAGTGCTGCAATGAACATTGGGGTGCATCTGTCTTTTTGAATTATGGTTTTCTCTGGGTATATCCCCAGTAGTGGGATTGCTGGGTCATATGGTAATTCTATTTTTAGTTTTTTAAAGAACCTCCATACTGTTCTCCATAGTGGCTGTATCAATTTACATTCCCACCAACAGTGCAAGAGGGTTCCCTTTTCTCCACACCCTCTCCAGCATTTGTTGTTTGTAGATTTTCTGATGATGCCCATTATAATTGGTGTGAGGTGATACCTCATTGTAGTTTTGATTTGCATTTCTCTAATAATTTAGAGAAATTTAGTCAGTAGTGAGTAGGCATATGTATGTAAGAATGTTGCAGTCTTGTTTATAGGATCAAATCTTGAAAAATAAAATTCTGAATCTTTGAATAGGGAATTTTTGAAATATTTGCTAAATCCCTGCCATGGGATATTATACAACAATTAAACATAAATTAGATCTGTATGTCTTACTGGAAGAATTTCTGTGTTGAATTAAATAAGAAAAATAAGTAGCAAAATAATGTTTATAATATATAATACTATGTATGTGTATATACATACACACATACATACACACATACATACTTGAGAAAGAAGTTGGAAATTCAGAGGGCGAATAGAGGAAGGTTATATATTTTTCTTTTAAATTCTTTTTGTGGGGATTCCCTGGTGGCCCAGTGGTTGAGAGTCCGCCTGCCGATGCAGGGGACACGGGTTCGTGCCCCGGTCCGGGAAGATCCCACATGCCACAAAGCGGCTGGGCCCGTGAGCCATGGCCGCTGAGCCTGCGCGTCTGGAGCCTGTGCTCCACAATGGGAGAGGCCACAACAGTGAGAGGCCCGCGTACTGCAAAAAGAAAAAAAAAAAATTCTTTTTGTGTTTGTCAACAGTTATGTGTTTATACATATGTTAGGTTTTTTTTAATGTAGTGGATATTTTGAAGAAACATTAAACACTGTAATTGTCATATTTCCAGCACTTTGCATGCAAGTGTTATGTGATGTAAGGAAAAAGAATAAAAGTAGTTAGCTGGATAATTTAGATTGAATTATTAATTTTGGTACCTATGTTAATTTGATTCTTGATATAAAACATGCATTATGACTCAGATTATTTCTCCATACTTCATTTATCAGTCTATCCTAATATCAAGACCACACTCTCTTAATTATGAATAACAAATCCATATATACAACAGGACAAGTACCATTTCTCTGTTCTTTAGTAGCTTTGCCTAATATTTGCCTAAAATCTTCCATACACATATAAAATATATATAAATGCCTAACAATGAAAAAAAATTTTTTTTCATATTTTAGGTATTATTTAACAGCTCAATAAAATTTTATAGCATTCTCTTAGAGAATTTGCATGCTTTTGTTAGATTTATTCTCTAATACTTAAAATTCCCTCATGCTATTTTAAATGATGTTATATGTAATTATTTTTCTAGTTGTTTGTTGCTTGTGTCAAATATAAATGATTTTGTACAATAATTTTATATTTCTTTTGCTAAGCTCTCCTATTATTTTTTCAATAATTTGCAGATTCTTTTCTTTTTTTTTTCTTTTCTTTTTTTCACATCTTTATTGGAGTATAATTGCTTTACGATGGTGTGTTAGTTTCTGCTTTACAACAAAATGAATCAGTAATATATATACATATGTTCCCATATCTCTTCCCTCTTTAGTCTTTTTGATGATGGCCATTCTGACTGGTGTGAGATGATACCTCATTGTAGTTTTGATTTGCATTTCTCTAATGATTAATGATGTTGAGCATTCTTTCATGTGTTTGTTGGCAGTCTACATATCTTCTTTGGAGAAATGTCTATTTAGGTCTTCTGCCCATTTTTGGATTGGGTTGTTTGTTTTTTTGTTACTAAGCTGCATGAGCTGCTTATAAATTTTGGAGATTAATCCTTTGGCAGTTGCTTTATTTGCAAATATTTTCTCTCATTCTGAGGGTTGTCTTTTGGTCTTGTTTATGGTTTCCTTTGCTGTGCAAAAGCTTTTAAGTTTCATTAGGTCCCATTTGTTTATTTTTGTTTTTATTTCCATTTCTCTAGGAGGTGGGTCAAAAAGGATCTTGCTGTGATTTATGTCATAGAGTGTCCTGCCTATGTTTTCCTCTAAGAGTTTGATAGTTTCTGGCCTTACATTTAGGTCTTTAATCCATTTTGAGCTTATTTTTGTGTATGGTGTTAGATTCTTTTCTACCTTGAAACTCAAATTTATTCTTATCCTATTACATTGGCTTGGATCGCCAATAAAATGTAATAATATACATTTCTCTTTTATTCCTTATTTGAAAGGAAATAGTTCTAACATTTAGATGACATTTGCTGTGTGTGTGTGTTTATATTTCCTTTTATTCCTCACTTACTAATCATTCTTGTATGTAAGAAGTATTGAGTGTTTTGAAATGTTTTTACTGTATCTGCTGTGATGATCATACATTTTGTCTCTTTTCACCAGTTAATGTGCTAAATTAATATTAAAAATTTCTAATATTACAGTTTTACCATTTACTCTAAGAAATGTATTGAGAATCTTTTTCTCCCTCAATGGTCAATTTATATTCCTTCAGCCCATGAAAACTAGATATATTCTCTGTTTCAAGAAGATCAATTCTTAAACCAGTGATATGTTAATTATAATTTTTGGTCCTCTCTGTCCTTACTTTTTTTCCTTCATATGTCTTGTGATAGAGTGGTAAGACAGATTAATAATAAATACTTTGATAATTAAAAAAATTCCTTTCCATATTTCTTGCAGTCCTAGTTTTCTTTATTTTGATGCTATCTATATTTGCTACATAAGGATTCATTTTCATTGTGGATTATATTTTTATATTCATATCTGTCACATTTATTTTATTTGGACACAATTTAACCTCGTTTGATGTTAATTTTGTGACCATTATAAATACTTTCCAATAAACACATTATTTAATGCATTTAGAAGACTTTCCAGTGGGCAAAATGAGGAAGGATATTATATAGTAAATAAAAGCAGTACATAGAAGCAAGAAGTTAATGTCTGGGATCATCACATTAATTTTCATTAGAATCCCTATTTCTTCAGTTAATGGTAATGGGGTTTTAATGCAAGTAATGAAACTTCTCTAAGTCTTAAGAGCCTCATTTTAAAATTGTAATAAGGAAAATGTATAACTTGTAAGTTGATGTGATGATTGAACTTGTTAAGCTACCTAAATCATAGTGCTTGTGTACAGTATGATTACTATTATTATTAGCTTTTTTCTTTTTTTTATCTTGACCTCTAAATAGAGACAGAGTTATGGAAGTCAGATAGAAAAGACGTATTCCAGGAAGAGAAAGTTGTCTAGAGGAGGATATTGATTTGTAAAATAAAACACATTTACGTTAACCTACTGAGAAAAGTCTATATTCAGAACAGAAGGAAATAAAAATGTAAATGAATCAGGAACTGTTGAATGATAGGCGGAGGTTTGTTTTTTATTTTGTCATAGTTATTAAAAAAATATTGACCTTCAAAATGGTACACTTGAATTATAGGATAGAAGCATGGTGATGGAAAACAGCTGTGGTTTTTTGCTATACTTTTATGTCTTGACCACATTTCTTGCCAGTAAAATGGTAAATATTTTATAACATGCTGGTTTTAGCTGTGCATTTGTTTTATCTTTTCTGTGTATCTGGCTGCAGGAAAGGCATAATCTGTATTGTTAATGCTAAGTCATAGATAACCTTAAACCCTGTTTACTGACCTGAAGCTAGAAATTGACCTTATGGGATCAATTATTAGCTGTCTGAAGAAAGATGCATTTGAGATAAGCTGGACAATGGATTAAAAGATTTAAAAATATTGACTAGTCATTCCAATTTTGAAGAGCAGAAAAAAGAATTTTCAGGTAACCTTTTGTAAATCAGAGACCAAGGATTATTATATGTAAAATACATGGGCAGATCTTCCTTGACTTATGATGGGGTTACATCCCAATAAACCCATCATAAGTTGAAAATATCATAAATCGAAATTGCATTTGATACATCTAACTTACTGAACATTATAGCTTAGCCTAGCTTACGTTAAACATGCTCAGATGATTTACATTAGCCTAAAGTTGGGCAAAATCATCTAACACAAAGACAACTTTGTAAAAAAAAATGATTGCATATCATGTAATTTATTGACTACTGTACTGAAAGTGAAAAACAGAATGTTTGTCTGGGTACAGAATAGTTGTAAGTGTATCAGTTGTTTACCTTGTGATCATGTGGCTGACTGGGAGCTGGAACTGCTGCTGTTGCCTCAGCATCACAAGAGAGGATCAGACCACATATCACTAGCCCTGGAAAAGATCAAAATTCAAAATTCGAAGTATGGTTTCTACTGAATGCTTTTCGCTTTTGCGACATTGCAAAGTCGAAAAATGTTAAGTCGAGAGCTGTCTGTGTGTGTATATGTATAAGAATATGTATATGTATATATACATACAACTCAATTAGCTGAAATAACCTTGCCTTACAGTAAAATCTTTTTAGCATAGAAGTCCGGTTTTTCTATTGTTGATTTTGATAGTGCTCTTTAAATTATATTGTTGGCAAAACTTTCTATCATTGGTGTGTAATAATATATGTGGTGTTAACACAAGAATTAATAGTATAGTGGGAAAAAACTGAGCATTAAAATAACACTTTTTTGTTGAAATATTCACAGTGTGTCCTAAGCAACATTAACTGACACTCTGACAAGGGCCAGTCCTTTGGTGGTTATCCTTCTATTGGCAGATTTGCAGACTTTATCTCCAAGCGTCCACTAGATTTCTCTTCACATGCTCTCCTTGTCTTTTTGTTTGTTTATTTGTTTGTTAGGAATCACATTGTTTATTTTGTACATGGCAACACTTTAACATGTACAATGGTGAAGTGATAAAAGAGTTTACATGGTTTTAGATGAATTTTATCAGAATTATGTCCAGAAATTCTCACGTCTTTCTAGTACCATATCTCTAGACAGTTTAGAACGTTAACACTCATGTTTTGCAGGAATATATAAATATCTTAAAGACAGGCTTTTTCAAAGGTGTATAAACTAAGCTCAATAATATCATGAGTTGACAGTCACAAAATTAGACAGGAACTCGCCTGATGTGAATATGAAAGAGGAAAAATTTTTAGAGGACAATAGTTGTAATAGTAAATGATTTGTACTTTTTAACTCAACAGTTAAATTTATGGGCATTCATGCTATAGACACACTCGTACAAATATTCATATATAATGATATAGACATGAATGCTTATTGTTGCCTTGTTAAAGCAAAAAAACTAGAAATGGTTGGATTGTATAATATTAAAGATTGTGTTTTTAAATATATACAGATATAGATACATGGAAATTGGTATATTCATTGACATATTTTCCTAGATTGCATTTGTATCACTATCCTGTTAATGATATCTTATGATAGATATAGGCCAGGTGGCAGTCGTGATATGATGTCTCTGCCTGAACATATGCAAACAACAAAAGTACAGCATCAAAATTTGCAGAATAGGGGTAGTAGCCTCAAAGAATTGAGAACTCATTATTATCTGAAAAACAAAATGATTATGAAGAGTGGTTGGAGGAGGTAAGAAATCAAAGATCTTTAGCAATATTCCTGAAACAAAGTTTAAAAATAGACTTTTTATATGTAATTGCAAAGCCAACTTAAGAGCCCAGAACCAATGATTTTTGGTTATTTGGGGGTTTCCTTAAGAAATACTTCATCACCCATGTTCTTGATGGCAACAAGCATAATATTATATGGAAAAATCTGTATGTGGCATATTTTACTGAGGGAAATTTTGTTAATCAGAGCATGCCTGCGATGAACAGAAGAGATGTCATATGTTGTCATTTTCCAGTTGTAAATATTTATCAGCTTAATTTAGTGTAGCAAAATCATTTTACTGATTGGGAATTTATCATGCAGTGATCAACTTCAGGTAATTGTCTCTGGAGCTCTCACAGGAGGCTGATCTTTCTCTTAAGTAAGTGGATAATTAAGCTCCATTGTTTTATTGTTTAACTGTGAACTAACGATTCAATATGTATAGATTTCTTACAGCAACACTTTAGAGAATGAGGCCTTTTTCAGTAGTAATATTTGCGTATTATTGCCCAGAGCTAAGGTTGTGCACTGATGCTCTGTTACCCACTGCAGCTCTGATAACATGCTGATGAGCTGTTCTTTGAAATGAACCAATGTTTTTCACTATCAGCTGTTCAACTTTGTAGTGGTTTCTGTTACCTTTTCTTGTAGGTGAATAGGGCCATCTGTCTGAATTAAATCTGATTTACCTTATTGCACTGATCTAAGGCCCTTATTTTTATTTTCACACTATAATATCTCTGAAATTGAGATGTATTACTATCTCACAGTTGATGATGTCTTACAGTCATTGTCAATAGGAAGAAGCTGTGGTCAAAGTATGTGAAAATCTTCTGGTGAGACAAGTACAAGTTCAAGGAAGCACCAAACCATTTTAGATTGTGTGAAATCTAAAATCTAAGTCTAAGGACTATTCCTTAAATTCTTCTTAAATTCTTATCAAATTAATACATGCACATGGGTTAAAAATCAAATCAGATAACAGGTTATATTATGAAAAACACTGTTTTTGTTTTTTTTTAATTAATTAATTTATTTATTTTTGGCTGCATTGGGTCTTCATTGCTGCACGCAGGCTTTCTCTAGTTGCGGAGAGCGGGGGCTACACTTAGTTGTGGTGCGCGAGCTTCTCACTGCGGTGGCTTCTCTTGTTCCAGAGCACGGGCTCTAGGTGCGTGGGCTTCAGTAGTTGTGGCATGTGGGTTCAGTAGTTGTGGCTCGCAAGCTCTAGAGTGCAGGCTTAGTAGTTGTGGCGCACGGGCTTAATTGCTTCATGGCATGTGGGATCTTCCCGGATTAGGGACTGAATATTCTTAACCACTGCACCACCAGGGAAGTCTGAAAAACATTGTTTTTGGATTTCTATCTATATCTTTAAAAAACACTTGCCTCTCTGTTTATTGATTTATGAACTGATTAAATTATCTACATACTCCCTGATATAAATGAGAGTTTTGTTGTTTAGACTCTCAGCCTCTTTTCAATTTAGTTCCCCAGCTTTCCTCCCACCTCAGTTTCTGTCCTTTTACTTTAGCTTTTACATTGTCAAGGTTGATTGCATTTACATTTTACTCCATAACTATAATTAAGGCATCATGCTTAACTTTAGGTTAATTCTCTCCCTACCCCCCAAAACTCCAGTTAAATGTGTTTACATGATGATGATAGTGTACATATTATTCACTGAAAATCCTTAGTAGAATACTATTATTATTTTATTTTCCTTTTCTACAAATAAGACTTTTATGCCATTCAAAGAATATTAATATCAATTATTCTTCCTTGCACTTTGCCAGTGTTACTCCAAACCATGCCAAAGTAAACTTTGCCTTCAATGCACAGTGTTAGTTTTCTTTTAATATCTTGTTAGAGTTTCTGAATGCCATCCCTTTTTCTTCTTGGGAGAAATATGGCTCCTTCCTCACATCCCTGGTAGCTTCCAGCTTCTTACCCATTCAAACTTTGGGTGACTCCAACCATTCTTCTTGAAGGTACCTTTTTCAGTTTGGCCCATTTGCTCTATACCGTGATTTTCTTGCCCAACATTTGAAAATTTTTTTTGAAATTACTGGCAGTCTTTCTTATTCTGTTATTATTGTTTTACTTGCATTATACACCTTTATTATAACCTTAAGTTTTTACAAATTATTAATCAGTGAATTTTGTCTATAAAATCTTTTTCCATTCCATCTGTTCCCCTCTCATTCTTTCTGGAGACTTCTCTCTAAAATTCTGCTCGTTCTCCTCTCTGAATTATATGTTTACTAAGTCTTTTGCAAAGTTGCATCTTCCCTTCACCTATTTTCTGGACTGTATGTCTTTATTTATTGTCATCTTTGTTTTATTACAGTGTATCTACAAGTCACTTTGCAAGAGAAGATATGTTGTCAGTTAAACTTTCTGATTTCTTCATGTTTGAAAAAACTGCATTCATCTTTAATTGATGGCTAGGGTGAATACAAAACTCAAAGAATTTTTTCATGGAGAATGTTTCTTCATTGCCTTCTAGCAAATAATATTGCTATTAAGTGTGCTGCCAATTTGATCCCCCCCTTTTTAAAATTTTTTTGGTAGGTGACCTTTTTTCTTCTTTTCTTTAGGTTTTATTACCTTTTATTTATTCTTTGGGTTTAGAAATTTTACAATGAGATTTTTAAGTGTGTTGATTTTTTATTTACCGTGCTAGTTACTGTGTATAATTTTAATTAGAAGATTCCTGTTTTCCTTTAACTGGGTCATATTCCTTATTATTGTTATTATTTTAAAAATGTAATTCTTTAGCTGCATTCTTTCTTTTTAGAATTCCCATTATCAATTACTGAACTCACTAGATTACATTTTCTTTAACATTTTTATGTGTATTTTTGTTGTGCATTCTGGAAGATTTTTTTTTTACTTGATCATTGAACAATTCCTATGAACATTATTTTTGGCTTCATTAACTGCAGTCTTTTTTAAAATACTAATGTTTTAAAGTTATTTTCACCCCAATTTTTTTTTACATATTTTCCTCCTTTTTCATCTATTATCTCTCACTCTTTAAACTTTGAACATGCTCTGCCATGCTCGGGATTTAAACAAATGCAGTTCGTTTTCTATTCATACTTAAGGATGAGTCAATAACCTGAGATTTATAAATGTGAATCCTTTTGACTGGTAAATTTGTTTGAGGTGTAGGTACTTGGATACCCCCAAATGTCTTGAATACCAAAACCCGTATTACCTGTCCTGATTCTCCTCTGGATAGTCTCCTCAATTTGTTTGGAGAAGAATTTTTTTTTTTCCTATTTAACCTGCAGTGTAAACAGCAGTCTGTAACTTGGTTTTTCCTGGTGGTAGAGGGAAAGTAAAAGCTCCATTGAAGACTCAATTAATAGTCTTGTTTTCCACACCACCTTTCCCTTCTGTTTTCCAAGTACATGGATTTCCAAGTTTCAGATATTTCCAAGGTATGACTAGCAAGGTCTGCACATGGCTCTTGTCTGTCTATGGGTGTTCTGGAAAGTTGCTTTAATATTCTGGGTTTTTTTACGTTAATATTTATCTCCTTTTTTAAATTGCAGAAAAAAAATCTGCAATTGCCTCACCTGGCTCTCTTCTACTTTCCTCATTATTCTGAGCACATGCCTCTCTATTCCTTTCTTATCATTGTAATGGTCCTGAGAGGGTAAGAAGATAATGCCATCTTGAATCAGAATACCAATCTTAAAATCAAAAATATCTGAATTTATTAGATAAAACATGTAACATTTATTGTTAAATGGTCCTTATTATTTTTTAATACACATAATATCAATGATATAGAAATAAAACAAAAGGCAGCCAAGAGTGGTGGGTAAGGGTATGATCTCTGCATAGAGGGCCTGGAGTTAAATTCAGGTTCAGCCACTTTAGTAATGTGGAAATAAATTTCACCTCTCAAAATTTTGTTTTACCACCTGTCAATGGCATAAATAATACCTCATAGGATTCTTGTAAAATTCAAATTAAATTATGAATATAAATAACTCAGTATGGGATTTGTGCATGGTATGCGTGCAGTAAATGGTAGCTATCAGTCTTACTAATACTGTTAGTAGAGAAAAAAAACAGAAAAAATGCCACCTTATATAGTTTATCACTTTTATTTTTGCATGCTTGCTTTAAGAGCTTGTCTACATTCAAAACAATTTTTTTTCAGCGTTTATTCTTACCTCAAACATTTATTGAATGATAAAAAGAGAAAAAAAGGATCAAATATCTGCTGTTAGGAGTTGGGTATTAGTGGGAGAATAAAACTACAAGCCTATACTTCAGTTTGTGAGATATATATATATTTTTTTTCACACACACACACACACACACACACACACACACACACACGCAGAATGCTATGGCAGGACAGATAAGGAGATAACTGTCCCTAGAGGAGAGGCCAGGTAAAAAGGCTTCAGCTTAGCAATTAGCAGTCAGCAAGCAGGGTAGAGACACTCAAGCAGAGGGAAAAGTATGTGTAAAGTCTTCAAATATTAAAAACTCATTAATAAACTTATTCAGAGCATTTTGATGTGAATTATATTAAATGAACAAGATTCAAATGAATAGAATAGAGTTGAGGTGTTAAAAATGGCCTGTGTAGGGCTTCCCTGGTGGCGCAGTGGTTGAGAGTCCGCCTGCTGATGCAGGGGACACGGGTTCGTGCCCCGGTCTGGGAAGATCCCACATGCCGCGGAGCCGCTAGGCCCGTGAGCCATGGCCGCTGAGCCTGCGCTCCGCAACGGGAGAGGCCACAACAGTGAGAGGCCCGCGTACCGCAAAAAAAAAAAAAAAAAAAAAAAAAGAAACAAGTTGATATCTTGTGTCTGCTCCCCAATGAAAGTTCATTTGTAAGGTATCCTTGTTCAAAAAAAAAAAAATGGCCTGTGTAGATTATGATACTTTCAAGTGAAGCTTGAAAAGATTCAAGGGGAAAGATATTCTTCTACATGATGTTAGTATTGATAATATCACCAATTTGCCAATATTTACATCTTCCTTTAGTATCTCTTACTTTCTAATCTTTCTCTTTTATGATCTTCTTCTCTTTATTTCCCTTGTGTTATCCCATGGACATTACTGAATATTGCTGCTCGGCCAGACCCTCAGGGAAAGTGTGTTGCTGATTCCTATACTAAACTAGCTGCTTAGGAGTAAAGGCCATCATCTCATTCTGTTCATATTCTTCAAATATAGTCAGCAGTTCTGCAACTTGATAGGCAAATGATCTGGCAAAAAGTCAGATCCTTACACTAACCTTGTTAAGTGACATGAGTATGCACAAACATGTAAAATAATTCCATTCCCAACTGGCTCTCAGTTGCCCATATACACAGCAACAAATTGTTGTCATGTTGCCACAGTTGATAGTCTAAACCTGTCATAGCACTGAAGAATTGGCAGCCCTGATTGTCTTTGAAGTCTTTGCTTCAAACAACAACAAAAAAATTAGAGTCAGTAATCCCTGTCTTAGTCTGGTCCCAAACAAAACAAAGTTAAGTGGACTTCAAAGGAAAAAGCCAACTGTCCATCCATTGGAAAGAGATGGAAAAGGCAATCATGTGGCATATATAGAGTGAGGATGAGAGTAAAAAATGTTCAAATCAATTCAACTCACTTAATCAGCCATGGGTGAAAAAAAAATCATTAAATTTAGTCAACTGGAATAATTTGGATTAAAGACTGAAAATGACTAAACGGCTCTTTTAGAATGCTCCCGGAGTTAACTGATCACTGATCTGAACAACAACAGTAAAATCTATCAGATAGATATTGCCAAGATTCAAATATCTTAAAATATATGAAAGACAAAGATCTTTACCTGTAGAGTTTTCTGCATCAGGGCTGTTGAGGAGATCAGGGCAGTTGGGAGCTGGTGAAAGTCTGCCACTCTTGCAGCAGATGCATCAAAAACAACCATGTTCCTGTTCAGAGTAATCCTCTGTATAGAGTATTTGCCTGCCTCTGTTCTCCTCCTGCCAGAAAGCTTTCCGGTTATCTTCCTTTACTCTCGGTTGGTGTAGATATTTCATTTACATTTACAAACAAAATGGATGTGGCTTATTAGCAATGTATGCTCACTGAACTGTGGGGACCAGTGGAGGTGTTTAAGATGATATCAGAGGGATTCACATCAAGCTTAGTCTATTAAATGCTTTTAATTAATCGGGGAGGGAGGAAAACAGTGTTATAAATTCCTCAGTGTTACTAAATTGTATGGTGTTAAACCACATAAGAAAACAAAAGAGTAATAAAATTATATATCGACAAATGACAAGAAAGGAAAATAGTATTGAAGGTGAACTCACAAATTCCTGCCTAGTTAACATACTGACCCCAATATTCTGCAGTAGCCTTTTGTTTTGTAAAATGGTGGTGTGACAGTAGAAGTCAGTAATTAAGCAAGGTTCTAAAAAGAACTTTGCAACTTTAAGTCCAGCTAAACTATTTGCTACTTGCACTTCTGTCATTCTAAAATAGTTGCCACATGACCTTTTAAATACTTTTAGTATCCTTATGATGAATTAATCCTATTGTTTCAGTGATTTCTTAACACTCTGTAATTCTGAAACAGTAGATGTAGTTTTCCAAAATGTGCTTTAAGTTCAAATGTGAATCAAGCATGTCAGAGTAGATTATTACATATGTTTAAAAACAATAATGTCATTTTGGCTCCAAAAATAATTTGTTTGGAAAGTAATTTTATGTTTTTATGTAAGGTGACTTGAAAACAGGAAGCTATTGGAAGCAAATTAAATATTTCATTACATTGAACAATGTCTGGTTGAATAGGTTGAAAGAGACCTACCAGCAAATTGAGTTCAGATATCAAGGTTGGGGGCTTGTGCACTGTGGTTGACAACTTAGGTTCAGAAACATTTTGGAGTAGAAGAGTAAAAAGTTTGGCTTTCCAATCTGTTAATACAAACTTAGAATTGGAAAAGGTCAGTTGTGTTTGAGAGAAGCTCTGGAGGAGGAGCGGAAGTTCCTTTGTGAAGCATAATCTGTAAGGGAAAGGAAGAAGACAGTGCGTTCTGAAGTATGAAATGATGGGAAGGCTTTGGCAGAAAATGTAAAAAGAATGGGTAAGAGACATAGCTGATGTTCAATGTCAAATTTAGGTATGCTGAGCTATAGATTATTTCTGACAATGCTGACAGAATAAAGAGTAAAAACATTTAAGCAGCAAAGAAAAATATAAACAGTGAATCAAGATATTGTGAGATTGGGGCAACAGAATGACAAGATTTTCTGTAAAGACAGAATAAGAACTGCACTGAAAAATGAAGCTGACTTGCCTATTATCACTCTTAAAAATAAACATTTTATAATGGTATGCAAGAACAAATGGGGTCCTCAGAAGTAGGTGGCCAGGACTCACATATATTTGTAAGAAATCCTCTTCAATGCCTGTATATCTAAAAAAAAAAAAAAAAAAAAAAAATCCTGTCTGAAAGCCAGGAAGGGTCTATGACTTTAACATGGCTGTGATGCTTTGGAACTAAATTCTAGTGCTAAATAGATATGAATTGATTGTGTCCCCTGAAAGGAGTTTATAGCATCACAGGACCACACATATTATGGTGTGTGAATGTACACTTCTATCAATTCCCTTGTAAGTCTTATCACTCAGAGTTCAATAGTTATCATTACTCAGGGGCTAGTGTGAAAGAAATAATTGGATTTGGGGAGAAAAATATAAAAAATTTTAAAAGTTAATATACTTGAGTTCTTGAAAAACTTGATTTCTTTCTTTTAACAGTAATCAGTGTGGAGCCAAACAATTCAGAAAATTTTATTTCTGGGGGATTCCCTGGTGGTCCAGTGGTTAGGACTTCGTGCTTTCACTGCCTAGGGGAGTGGGTTCAATCCCTGGTTGGGGAACTAAGATTCCACAAAATGTGCAGAGCGGCCAAAAAAAAAAAATTATTTCTGGTTGCACTTGCAACAATTCTAGAAGGTGAATGAATAGAGACTTTCAATTAAAAAAATGTCAGTGTGTTTATGTCTCTATTTAAGATAAGGGCTTTATAGATTCAGTGGCATGTGATAAGTTGGAGGCAAAATGGTCACTTTAAAAAATCCATTCAACTAATCAGCATGATAATTTTTACAATTGGCAATATGGAATTCAGAATGGTTCAATGATGGCTTTTTGGAGGAAGAAGATATGCCCTTGATTAAAGTATACTTAAAAAATCAGTTTGGTTATGAATTTGATTAGTTTTTTTCCCCCACAAATAACCAGAAACTGTATAAATGTTACACATCCTCTCTTCTCCATCCCCTTCAATCATAATGTGCACAGGGAATAATTTTTTATCCAAATCAATTTCCTCAACTGGGTTGGGCATACCACAGTTGAATCTCTTTCCTTGACTATTAAAAATTGAAGGCGTTATTCCCCTTCTATGTATCATTACCCTGAAGCTGTCTTTTTAAAATCTACCTATTTGAATATAAATATATACCCTTCATTCATTTAGTAAATTTTTAATAAGCAACTATTCTTTGCAAGGCACTCTTTTAAGCAAAATCAAGGAGACAGTGGCAAGTTCGCATGTTCATGCATTATTTAGTTCAGATTTCTTTACTTAAAAGTCTCTCACAAGTCATTGAATAGTTTTCCAGTGCATCTTTATTCAGAATTTATTCAGCACACTTATTTTCATGAAGAAAATATCAATATATGATCTAATGGATTCATGAATCTCTAAACGTAGTTTTGTTTTGTATTGTTTTATTTTTTAAGAGTTTCACATTGATGACTTTCTGAATGTGGTTTCTGGATACAAAGACTTAAAAATTATCCATATAAGGAAACATCTCTTCCAAATAAACCATCACTCTGACTTTTCAGGGAATGCTTTTTTATGATCATTGCCTATCCTAAGAATCTCATGACCATTCTCTCTGACAGCATTTTTTCTAGTTCTTAAATGTGTGAAATTTGGGGACACTCTTTATGGACTCGGAATCTACTGACTTCTTTAAGAAGGCTAAACAAAGAACAACCAAGATGACTAATGGAGGGAAAATCTCCATGTGGAAAAAGTGGCTGGATCTCATAATCTTGTTTCCCTAAGAATTCCTTGTTTTTGAAAAACTCTCATTCATCTCACTGTTATCTCTGGTTTTAAAAACATCCACTGGTTCTCTTACCATGTAAAACATCCCAGATCATTCGAAGTTATCAGTGAGGGATAGGAACCAAAGATTGAAGTTTTCCCAGTATTACCAATGCTTGAAAATCAGTGCTTAATTTTATTAATGAGCCAGTGAATTTCCTCACATAATTCCTCTTTAATTGGAAGCCAAATATTGAGATTCAGGCAGCAGTAGAATCATCTAAAGGAGCCTCTGTCCTTTGGCATTGGCAGGCTTCTTAATTTTAGCTAGTCTAGTGGGCATGTTGTAGTATCTCTTTGTGGTTTTAATTTGCAGTTCCCTGACCTGATGACTAATGAAGTTGAGCACCTCTGCACATGGTTATGGGCTGTTTGTATGTCTTCTTTTGTGAAATATCTGTTCACGTCTTTTGGCAATTTTTAATTGGGTCTTTTGTCTTTTATTTTGGATTGTAAGTTATTTATATATTTTGGATAAAAGTCATTTAGTCTGACGTATGCATTGAGAATATACTCTTCAAATACGTTGTTTACCTCTTCATTTTTTTAACTGTCTTGCGAAAAGTAGGAAGTTTTAATTTTGGTGAAGACCAATTTGTGAGTCATAATACCATGCTGATTTTTCCCTTCATTTTCTCCTGAAAGTTTTACATTTAAGATTATGATCCCACTCCAAAAGCTTTGAAGGTGGAGAAAATATTCCTAGCAACAGTTTGTATCTTAGACTTACTTTTCAATTATGTAGCACATTAATTTTTAAAGATTTAAAAATTTTTACAGTTACTTATAAGAAAATTAGAAGAGATCCTTTTATGACATGTTAGCCATGTGTCACTCTAAATGAAACATTTTATGCTTTTTAGGAAGTGTTATTTTTAGAATTAGAGCTTCCTGATTTTGATTAAACTATGATAACTTTTGTTTATAGAAATGATCCATTTCATTATTAATGTCAGATTTATTAACATATTATTGCATTAAATATCTTATATTTTACTCTATTAGGTATATATTAATATATCACCTTCCTCTATTCCAAATTTTTATGTTTTTACATATTTTTTGGATTTGAGTACTCTTTCTTATATATATATGTATATATATCATATGTAGGAGCACTAGCTCCTATACTCATTTACCACTTCAACTGTTTCTCACTTTACAATCTAAATAGAAAAATAGGATAGTTTTTGCAGATCACTTTTCATTAGAATGAGCACAGATTAAATCATGTGCCACTTTTGTATATCCCATGTGTGTAGGCATATGTAGAAAAATATCTTGGTTTTCAATTTAAGAATCACTTTCATGTTGAAAAAGAATACCATTTATTTTTAAGGAAATAGACTTTAATCATTCTTTCAATTCAAGTGTTAGCATTCAGATAAATCTCACCAAAGAAATAGAGTGAAATTGGCATAATTAAACATGATGCAGGGTAAACAGGAGTTAAGAATCAATAAGTGGCTCAGTTTGAGATCTCATCACTAAGTGATTTATGATACACTTATCTTTCTTCAGTCTACATCAAACTCTATTAACAAGTAATGGGATTTTATAGATTCTTGAGAAAATGATAAGCGTGTCCTGAGAGGTTTGAACGAATTTATTTCTAACACGTTGTTTAGAAATTAGCTTAGTCTGAACAAAATAATTTCTTGAAAGTAGAACATGGCTTGATGGTTGGAAATGATTGGTTATTTTGAATTTTATAGGGTGGACCTTACTATTGGAAAAGAATAATGTGAGTTTTTACGATGAATATTAATGAGGCAAAATAGCATGTCTAAATAAAAACATCAGGCAACCCAAGTAGTTTATTTTTAATCTATAATTTTTGCCTTCTGTTTCAATTAAAATTTCTTAGAAGTGCTTTGAATATCTTTCCATATCATTTATTTTTGACATATATTTTCCAGTTCCACATGCTTGTCATTTCTCAATAATCTGTTTCTAGGAATCCATTGAAAACATGAAATGCAGTAACATTTGTTTTATATTGTGGCAAAAAGAAAGATACTTAATTTTCTTAGTTTTCATAGTCTAATATATTTAATCTAAATTTAAGTAGAAGAGCTTCATAGTAAGAAGGTGGCAGAATTAGTAAAATTTTTGAAATCTCCCCAATTTCTACCCTCACCCTCAAAAACAGCATTTCAGTTTATAAAAATGGCAAAAACAAAACCAACAATAATCAGAACACTAAATTGCATGGATAGCATTCAAAACAAAACTAAGTGACAAAATAAACTCCCAAATAATAGTTTTTAGGGCCAAACCACTAATAGCTTTAAGACCAACTTATTGTATGAACAATTGTGCAGGAGGAAATGTGAAGGGCAAAGGGGACTCTGATGACGTTGAGAGACAATCTAACAACTTAGTCACAACAAATTATCTTTCCCAAACTGACGGGTTCCCTCTCAGTGTGGAAAGCATGGGTGAATTGACATGAAAATAGCAAACTATGTGGCAGCGCAGGCTCTAATTCACAGGTGGCTGCAAAGAGACTAGGAAAATTCTGAATAAAACCAGGTGGTGACAAAGCCTGACCTGTAATTCAGAGCAGATGGCTCATTTTAAACTGATTCACTTTGTTATAAAGCAGAAACTAACACACCATTGTAAAGCAATTATACCCCAATAAAGATGTTAAAATAAAACAAAATAAAATAAAATAATGGCCTGCAAAAGAAGAAAGATGGATGGAATAACCTTTCTGTGTGATATATCCTTGGAAAATTTTCTGACTATATAATCACGAACATGGGAAGTTAAAGAGTTAGTATCTCTTTAGGTGTGTGCCCAGACATCTAATAGTTATGATTTTTTATTTCTTAGTGTATTGAAATTATTTTATTTATGATTGCATCTAAGAATACATCTAAACATAAGGCTAAGAAAAAAAGATAGGTGGTGTGGTTCCAATTGATTTTTTGAACCTAATAATGTAAGCTTACTTCCAGGACAAAACCACACATTGAAGAGAAATTGCTAGGAGTAGAATCTGGATTGAGTAATAGAAATATATGTGCAAAAAAGAAGAGCCAGATAAAAGAAGGTACATGGAAGAAAGACGAGAAAATCTCAGAAAGTAAAAGACCCTATTGCAGGGTAGCTATAAAGGTAGCCAAGCTATTGTTGATAGCTTCTAAAATTCAGAAAAATAATCAAAAAAGCTGTCTTAAATCTCCCTCTCCTATAGCAATTTAAAAAAACTCGTCTCAAACAACATAAAAGGATTATGTTTGAATCCTACAAAAATTCATTATTAAAAACAGTAATAATAAAGAGAAAAAGACTGGTTTATAGACCATGAAAGTATGAAAGAACAGCATGCACTCCAAAAGATCAGAATTTTAACATAGTTCTTTGAAAAAAGACATAAAATTCAAGATAATGATAGAGATAATGAAAAAAAGTTTAATTCATAATTAGATGAATTCTGAAATGATATGATAGGATATAAAAAGACATCTAAAGAGAGTTATAAATGGGTTGTTTGTTTTTTTGATATTGAGTTGTATGAGCTGTTTATATATTTTGGATATTAACCCCTTATCAGTTATGTCATTTGCAAATATTTTCTCCCATTTTGTTGTTTCTCCCATTCAATAGGGTGTCTTTTTGTTTTGTTGATGGGTTCCTTTGCTGTGAAAAATATTTTAAGTTTAATTATGTCCCATTTGTTTATTTTTGCTTTTGTTTCCTCTGCTTCAGGAGACAGATTCAAAAATATATTGCTGTGATTTATGTCAAATAGTGTGCTGCCTATGTTTTCCTCTGGGAGTTTTTGGTATCCTGTCTTACGTTTAGACCTTTAATCCATTTTGAGTTTATTTTTATATATGGTGTTAGAGAATGTTTTAATTTCATTCTTTTACATGTAGCTGTGCAATTTTCCCAGCACCACTTATTGAAAAGGCTGTCTTTTCTCCACTGTCTATTCTTGCCTTGATTAATTGACTGTAGGAGTGTTGGATTTATTTATGGGCTCTCTATTCTGTTCTACTGACCTCTGTGTCTTTTTTTGTGCCAGTACCATACTATTTCATGACTGTAGCTTTGCAGTATAGTCTGAAGTCAGGGCATATGATTCCTCCAGCTCTATTCTTCTTTCTCAAGATTTTTTTTGCTGTTCAGGGTCTTTTGTGTTCCCATACAAATTTTTAAATTATTTTTTCTAGTTCTGTGAAAAACATTATTGTTATTTGGTAGGGATTGCATTGAATCTGTAGATTGCCTTGGGTAGTATGGTCATTTTAACAATATTAATTTTTCTAATCCAAGAACATGTTATATCTTTCCATCTGTTTGTGTCATCTTCAATTTCTTTCATCAGTGTCTCATCGTTTTTCAAGTATAGGTCTTTAAATTCCTTAGGTAGGATTATTCCTAGGTATTTTATTCTTTTTAATTAATTAATTAATTTTTGGCTGTGTTTGGTCTTCATTGCTGCACATGGGCTTTCTCTAGTTGTGGTGAGTGGGGACTACCCTTTGTTGCAGTGTGCAGGCTTCTCATTGTGGTGGTTTACTCTTTGTTGCAGAGAACAGGCTCTAGGCATGCGGGCTTCAGTAGTTGTGGCACACAGGCTCAGTAGTTGTGGCTCACGGGCTCTAGAGTGCAGGCTCAGTAGTTGTGATGCACGGGCTTAGTTGCTCCGTGACATGTGGGATCTTCCTGGACCAGGGCTTGAACCCGTGTCCCATGCATTGGCAGGCAGATTCTTAACCACTGAGCCACCAGGGGAGTCCGCTTTTTTATTCTTTTTGCTGTGATGGTAGATGGGATTGTTTTCTTGATTTCTCTTTCTGATAGTTCATTGTTATTGTATAAAAATTCGACAGACTTCTGTATATTAATTTTGTATCCTGCAGCTTTACCAAATTCATTGATGAGCTCTAGTAGTTTTCTTGCAACATCTTTGGGATTTTCTATGTATAGTATCATGTCACCTGCAAACAGTGATAGTTTTACTTCTTCCTTTCCAATTTGGATTCCTTTTATTTTTCTTTTCTTCTCTGACTGCTGTGGCTAGGACTTCCAAAACTGTCTTGAATAAAAGTGGTAAGAGTGGGCATCCTTGTCTTGTTCCAAACAACCCAATTAAAAAAAGAGCAGAAGAACTGAACAGACATTTTTCCAAAGAGGAGATGTAGATGGCCAACAAGCACATGAAAAGATGCTCAGTACCACTAATCATCAGGGAAATGCAAATCAAAGCCACAATGAGATATTACCTCACACCTGTCAGAATGGCTGTCATCAAACAGAACATAAATAACAAATGTTGATGAGGATGTGGAGAAAACGGAACCCTGGTACACTGTTTATGGAAATGTAAATTGATGCAGCCACTGTGGAAAACAGATTGGTGGTTTCTCAAAAAACTAAAAATAGAACTACCGTATGACCCAGCAATTCCACTCCTGTATATATATCCAAAAAAGACAAAAACACTAATTCAGAAAGATACATGCTCCCCAGTAGTCATAGCAGCATTATTTACAGTTGCCAAGATATGGAAGCAACCTAATTGTCCATCAACAGATGAATGGATAAAGATGTTTTATATACACACACACACACACACAATAGAATACTACTCAGCCATAAAAAGAGTGATATTTTGCCATTTGCAGCCACATGGATGGACTTGGAGGGCATTATGCTAAGTGAAATAAGTCAGACACAGCAAAACAAATACTGTATGATATCACTTATATGTGAAATTTAAAAAGTACAACAAACTAGTGTATATAACAAAAAGAAAACAGACTCACAGATATAGCAAACAAACTTGTGGTTACCGGTGGGGAGAGGGAATGGGGGAGGGGTAATATAGGGGTAGGGTATTAAGAGGTCCAAACTACTAGGTATAAAATAAACTACAAGGATATATTGTACAACATGGAGACTATAGCCAATCTTTTATAATAACTATAAATGGAATATAACCTTTAAAAATTGTGAATCATTATATTGTACACCTGTAACTTACACAATATTGTGCATCAACTATACTTCAATAAAAATAAAGATTAAAAATCAAAGCAAGATTACTTCAGAAATAAATCCTGAATTAGAGAAACACTAAAACAAACATAATGTCAAAAGATAAATAGAAGATTAAAAGGAGGAAATGTATTTTTAGTTAATCAAAATGAATTACATAAATAGATAAAAGGTTTTGAGGGAAAATGGGAAATATAATATGTTTCTATTATATCTCATCTATCTCTCTGTATATATATATATGTGTGTGTGTGTATATATATATACATATATACACACACATATACATATGTAATAGAAAATCCAACATATTTGTCTTTGAATACAAAACTGAAACCCAAGAAACAAATTTAAAAATATTAAAATTATAATTCAAGAAATAAACTTACATAAAGAAGAGAAACTTACTTTTTGAAAAATCACACTGGATAGATGTATTCAGAACAATGAACACCAGAAAAACTTCAATGAAAAAAAATTTGACAAAAGGGACAAGTCACCTATGAGGGAAAAGACAATCAGATTAACATGAGGTTTTTGAAGAACAAAAATTTCACCAGAAGACAATGAAGTAACATATTGAGATATCAAAAAAAAGAAAAACCTTCAAATATAAAGACATGCATGATGTGCAATGAACATGCAAGATGTTAGGGAATATTTTTCTCATGAGCCCATAATGAGGAATCTACTTCTGGTAAATAAATTTAGACAACTAAAAGACTAGAAATGTATTAGCCTAATGACTGCTAGCAAACAGTCAATATATACTTTTCCTTGTAAATGAAATAAAAGGAAGGATATGAGAAGATAGTATGTAATGATATGCACTCAGGTAATGTATACTCTGTATAATATATATTGTATAATATGTACTCTACACTATAATAGTATATTCTTTGATAATGTATATTCAACATAGATTTTTTTTTTTTTGCTGTATGCGGGCCTCTCACTGTTGTGGCCTCTCCCACTGGGGAGCACAGGCTCCGGACGCGCAGGCTCAGCGGCCATGGCTCACGGGCCCAGCCGCTCCGCGGCATGCGGGATCCTCCCGGACCAGGGCACGAACCTGTGTCCCCTGCATCAACAGACGGACCCTCAACCACTGCTCCACCAGGGAAGCCCCAACATAGATTTTTTTAAATGAGGGGAAAATGGGAAACTATATGGCAAGTAGATTAAGCTCACTTATTGCTCCAGATTAGGTACTGAATGAGAGGGAAGGGAAAAGAAAGACTGAGATGACTAGCTAATTTCAATATTGTTCATAGCAGGGAACCAGACAGAATTGGCAAAAAGAATGACATTATAATAAAGATATAACAGTAAAAGTGACCATTAGGACAAAAGTGCCCAGAATTTTTAAACTATAAAAAACCTATCCAAAGAATCAGGAGAAAAGAGAAGGTACAAAAATAAAATCTATTTTAAAATATAAGGCTACTTTACACAATCCTATGCAGACTCTTTTGAAAGTCTCCATGAAATGGATACTTTTCTGGGAAATATGCTTACTCAAAGGACTCTAATTGACATTGAAATTTTAAAAAGACATTTAGCTCAGAAAATATAAAAATTAGAGTACTTCACATCAAATTCATCATTTCCAGGAAATTTCACAAGGGATTTCTCCCAACAAATAATCCCAATACTACTTAACATACTTTCACCAAAAAAGTAGGAAAAAAAAAAAAGAAAACTCCAAGTTTTTCTATGATGTGAATGTAATTTTAATTCTAAAACTTGACAAAGATTGGACTATAAAGAAGACTATAGAAAAATTTTATTCATTTATAAATACTGATGAAAAAATAAATTAAATATTGGCAAACAGAATCCCATGACCCATTAAAAGTAAAACATCATGAGTTATTAGGGTTAATTCTAGTAATGCAAGGGTAGTTCATTATTGGAAACCAGTTAAGATAATTTATTATATATAGTATCAGGAGAAAATTTTAAAGTAATCTCATTATATATTATAAATATGACAAATTTAAATACCCATTTATGTTGAAAAATGTAAATTTGTAGATATTTCAATAACATGATAAAATACATAAACTGCGGTCCCTAAACCAGCATCTTATTTACTGTGGAAATACTAAAGTCTTTACTTATAAACTCGAGAAAAATATCCCACCTCTCTTTAATACTGTGTAAGGAGTAGTACTCAATATTGCTTTGGAAGTATTAGACTAGCAAAAAAATTAAAGGTATATATTGAAAAGGAAGAAGTAAAGCCACTTTTATTTGCAACTGATATGATAATGTTTCATAATATGATATATCATAATCAATAAACACAGCAGAATCAATGGAAAACTCTTACAAACAGGAAGAGAAGTAGAAAAGTTAGCAAGTTATAGAGTTGACATAAGAAAATCAATAACTTTCAAAAATAAAACAAAGTTCAACTAGAAGATATATAGAAGTAAAAACCTCATATAAGATAATGAAACAAAACAAATCAACAAGCCATTAAATAAATGAAGAACCTAGCCTAAATTTAACAGGAGCTAGCCTATATGAAAAAAAAAACAAAAGATTCTAGAAATACACAAAGGTAGACTTGAGCAAATGAAAAAACATACCATGTTTTTGAAGGAAGAATTGACCTTATAAAGATATCCAACAATGTTGATATAATGCTGAATGGAGTAATTTGCAGTTGGAAAAGCAATAAAGGACATTTCTAAATACTCCTACTCTGGTATCTCCAAATTACATTAAGTGAAAACAGCATGGTGTAGAAAATTACATATATTCATATATCTACCATATATTCATCTATTCATCTAACAAAAATAGATGAATATATGTATGCCTTTTAAATATTAAAATGCAAAGATGAATTAAAAGACAAATAAATTATAAAGGAAAATAGTATAGTAGAGGAGAAGGCAAAAAGGAGCTGGATTTTCCTGAAGGTAGCTTGTTTTGCAGATTTTACTTTTGAAAATTGTACATATTTTACATAATTATAATTATAAAACAAAATTTACAGTAATTCATAAAAATTAAATGGAAAAAGTAATAGATAACCATAACTGTGTACCAGGAATTATTTTATTACCACATCCCAGGTGGTATAAACTTGAGGACAAAAAGAACAAAAAATCTTAAAATGTTTTCTTCAATGATTGTGTTGGTATAATGTTGGTATTGCAATTCTGAGACTGTTATGTTTGTAGCATGTGATGAAACAAACAAACAAAAAAAGTATTAGGTTGGTGCCATTGAGAAATGAGATTTTCAGAATGGGAAAAAGAAGAAATATATACAAGATTAAAGAAATTGAGTTAAAATTCCAACAGTTCTAAGTTTAAATTAGAAATACCTATGTAAACTCAAGAAATGTTTTATCAAAAGCTATTTCCAGGACCTTTTTCACTGAAAAGGTCTAGAAAAAAGGATTAACCATAATGCTTGGATTATGGTCTCTAAATATCATGTCTCAATAAGAGGAACTAAGACTCTGAAGACATACCTCATTCCAGATCTAGAAAATTCCAAAATGCATCTAGAGAATTTTGCTATTACCAGGAAAAAAGGAAGCTATCAAAGAATTCTAAATTGAGTCAAAGGATTCAGGAGCCAACTTATTTAGGATCCATTGACCAAATTTGGGTCAATTTGAATATAATTACAACAACAATATAAATTGATTGAAATATTTCAAATGTATTTTAATCCATGAGTTCATAATGATAAATAAAAAAAGAAAAAGCTCATGAACACATTTGAAGGATGCTAGGGAACAAATTCACTATTTTTGAAAACCTGATAAATAATGAGAAAGAATTGAGAATTTGTCTAGTTTACTGTACAAACTGTAGCTTGGGATAGCCAAAATAGCTGATATCGGGAAGTTTATTTTTACAGAAGCAATTCAGATAGTTGGGTAGTTTGGATAAATATGTTAAACAGCACCATGGATTGCAATTTGCAAAACCCAGCCTGTGTAAAATCCAAAGGGCAAATGACCCAGTTTCTTCAAAGAGCAAATTGCAAGGGGGAAAAAAGGCACAAAAATTTGGAACTTGCCATAGTGGAAGAAGGATGGTTTCTGACTATTCTGATTCCACTATATGCATTGCCAAAGGGTGCACATGAATTTCCTTGCCATACTGGGTTTGGCAGTAAATATTGAAGGCTTTTGATCCAAATTATAGAACATATTGGGAGGTGGTACTTCCTCGGCTGTGCCCTGATGTAACTAGAATAGTAACATAGACTGGCATCCGTTTCATGAATACCTTGGGAGTCTTGGCAACCATCTTTCAGATGGACAACCTATCAAGAATAAAAAATGCAGCATAGAGGTTTCCAAAACAAAGTAATTTAATTAGAAGTAGGAGTCATGAAACAAAGATTTATGATTATATATATTTTTAATTTTAGCTTGCTTCTTTGTTAGAGTATTTTGTTGAATAGCTAGCATGATTTAAATACTGTAAGAGAGATTTATCAAGCAGTACACAAAAGCAGACACTACTTTATAGGTATATGGCCTACAGTCTGCTATTTGTCTTTTAATTATTCTTATTTTTTAATGCACAAGTAAAACATTTTTTATAGGAATTTTAGGATCTGTGGCTGTGTCATAGCTTACAATCCCAAGTTATAGGTGGTAGAAATGGTTTCCTGGGAATGAGAGTGAATGCACAGTCCAGTTCCTGTGGGGTCTGAATTTATCCTGCTGTTGTTTTACCCTTATTCCAGCCTCTTGTCTCATCTAGAAGATAAAATGGGGCACATACTGGGAAACTGATATCTAGAAAAGCTAATTGATTACTAGAAGAAGATTAAGGAGGTAAGACAATGACAATTCCTGTATCTCTTTATCTTAAAAATCTGGAACAACCAAACCAGATAAAGGATGCAAAATCAAACAAAAAACTAAAGAAAAAATCCCCAGGAAATCTCTCATTTTAAATAATCTCATTATTTTGGAATAATGTTTGATAACATTAACATACAAAGATAATACAGAGTTCCCGTATTCCCCTCACCCAGTTTCCCCCATTGTTAACACCTAATATTACTACAGTTCTTTGTCAAAATGAACACTGATATAGGTATTGGGTTGGCCAAAAAGTTAATTTGTTTTTTTTTTCTGTAAGATGTCTCCAGTAGAGCTTAGTTGTCTTTAACTTCATTCAAAACTATTTTGTTAGATTGTATTGTGACAGCTGTCTTATCAGTATGAATTAAAAAGAAATAAAACTTATTAAAATTGGTGAATTTTTGTGTAGCCATTTAAAAATTTTAAAAGCATGGAGGGTTCAGTTTCATTCTAAACCTTTAGGAGAATTCCAATGATGCAGCTAAGATAAATAAAAACACTCCTGCTATTTAACATATTGCAGAGAGGAGATCAAGATGGCAGAGTAGCAGGACATGGATCTCACCTCCCCCCAAAAACACATCAAAAATAAATCTACATTTGGAACAATTTTCACTAAAAGCTAACTGGAGACTAGCAGAAATACTCTTATACAACCAAGGTTATAAGTAAGAGCTACATGGAATTGGGTAGGAGGGGAAGAGAATTGATCAGGTCATGACCTGTGCCCACAGGAGGAGACTGAGAGGAAAAGGGAAATTACATGGGCAGAGAACTGCCCTGGGGAGTGAGCAGTTCAAGCTACATATTGGGCATCCCAGGCCTGGGTTGGGACATAGGGAAGGCAAGCCCCCTTGGCTGGTTGGAGGGATGGTGAGACTAACAGGAGGCCTGTGGGAAGACTGGATTCCACTCCTGAGGAGTGCACATGTCCTTGCTTCCTTCTGAAGCTGGGTGGAGAGGGCAGATTGAAAAAGACAAGAGCAGCTCACCTGTTTCCTGCTACCACCTGGTCATGCACCCCAGCGTGATCCAAACAAATGTTCCAGCCCTGGTTGCTTCACAACTCAGCTCCTCAGTGGGGTGAGGGGAGTAGAGGCCAGGGGGAAAGCTCAGCTGTGAGGGACAAAGGAGGATCAGACTTGAAGTGGCGTCTGAGCAGAGCAGGGGAAGTTATCACTGGCATTTACACAGGCAGCCCATCAGAAAGAGTCCAGGTCTTAGACCTAGCTGGACCACCACAGCCCACACCGCAACCCATGCTGAGTGCACATACTAGCCCTTCTCTTTCCAGCACTGCTCCTCTCTGGGGCCAAGTTGCCAGTGCTGGGAGTAGGGAGAGCACACACTTAAAAGAAATGGAGCCAGTTCAGACCCAATCCTTAGAGCTTCTGCTACAGCAATTTGGGACCCAATCCTGTCCCCAACAGGGTTGTGATGGCCACTGAGCAGAGGAGAAGCATTGGTTCACACCTGGCTCTGGCCCTACCCCCTTCATCTCCAGCACCACCTCCTACCAAGGTGATAGCTATCAGCACATCCTGAGGAAAGATGCGTCTTAAGTTCACATCAAATCCAGCTGTCCCATCAAAGCCACTGGGCACATGTGGACTCTATAGGGACACTCCCACATAAGGACACCTCTTCAGGATTGCAACAGATAGCTGTTACACCTAATTTCATAGAGAGGGAGAAAGTTAAGCAAACTGAGATGACAGAGGAATTTGTCTCAATTAACAGAGCATGAGAAAACCCCTGAAAAAATAACTAATGAAACAGAAATAAACAATTTACTAGATGAAGAATTCAAAGCATTAGTAATAAGAATGGTAACTGAATAAAGGAAAAGAATAGATGGATACAGTGAGAATTTTAACAAGGAAATAGAAAATATAAAAAGAACCAGTCAGGACTGAATAACACAATAGCTGAAATAAAAACACACTAGAAGGAATGAATAACAGACTAGGTGATACAGAGGAACACATAAGAGATCCAGAATACACATTTTTTTCAAGCATGCATTGAACATTTTCCAGGATAGACCACATACTAGGTCACAAAACAAGCCTCAACAAATTTAAGAAGGAAGGAAGGAAAGAAAAAAATGAAAAAAGAATAAACACATGGAGACTAAACAACATGATACTGAAAAATCAGTGGGTCAGTGAAGAAATCAATGTGGAATTCAGAAAAGACCTTGAGACAAACGAAAATGGAAACACAACTTTCCAAAATCTATGAGATGCAGCAAAAGCAGTACTAACAGATTTTATAGCAATACAGGCCTACTTCAAGAACAAGAAAAATCACAAACAACCTTACCATCTAGAGGAATTAGAAAATGAAGAACAAACAAAGCACAAAGTCAACAGAAGGAAGGAAATGATAAAGATCAGAGGTAATAAATAAATTAGAGACCCCCCCAAAAAAAGAAAAAATTAATGAAAGAAAGAGTTGTTTTTATTTAAAGTTAAATAAAATTGATAAACCTGTAGTCAGGCTCATCAACAAGAAAAGAAAGAGGATACAAATAAACATAATAAATGAAAGAGGAGAAATAAAAACTGATACTATGAACAGTTATATGCCAACAGATTGAAAACCTTTGAAGAAATGGACACATTTCTAGAAACATACAACCTACCAAGACTAAATAAGGAAGACATAGACAATCTGAGCAGATCAATCATTAGTAATTAAATTGAATTTGGAATAAAAAAATAATTCCCAGCAAACAAAAGTCCAGGAATGGCTGGTTTCACAGGGGAATTCTACCAAACTTCTAAAGAAGAACTAATAACTATCCTTCTCAAACTATTCTAAAAAATTGAAGAGATGGGCCACTTCCAAATTCATTCCATGAAGTCACCATGACCCAGAAACCAAAACCAGATAAAGACACTATAAAAAAATAGTGTCACTGGTCAACATTTCTGATGAATATAGATGCAAAAATCTTCAAGAAGATATTATCAAACAATCCAACAATACGTTAAAAGGATCATACACTATGATCAAGTGGGATTTATTCAAGGGATGCAAGGATAGTTCAATATTCTCAAATCAATTAATGACATATGCCACATTAACAAATGGAGGGATAAAATTCACATGATAGTCTTAATAGACACAGAAAAAGCATTGGACAAAATTTGATATCCATTCATGATTAAAAACTCTCATTAAAGTGGGTATAGAGGGAACATATCATAATATAATAAAAGCCATTTAGGACAGACTCACAGCTAACATAATACTCAATGGTGAAAAACTGAAAGCCTTTCCTCTAAAATCAGGAAAAAGACAAGAATGCCTACTCTCACCACTTCTATTAGTATTGGAAGTCCTAGCCACAGCAATCAGACAAGAGAAAGAAATAAAAGGCATCCAAACTGAAAGGGAAGAAATAAAATGGTCACAATTTGCAATGGTCACACTATACATAGAAAACCCTGAAGTCTCCACCAGAAAACTATTAGAACTAATAAATGAATCCAGTAAAGTTACAGTATAATTAATATATAGAAATTTGTGGCTTTTCTATACACTAATAATTATCAGAAAGATAAAGCAAAAAAAAAAAAATCCCATTTAAAATTGCATCAAAAAGAATAAAATACCTAGGAATAAACTCAGCCAAAAGGTGAAAGACCTATACTCTGAAATTGTAAAACATTGATGAAAGAATTTGAAAATGATACAAAGAAATGGAAGCATATCCCACATTCTTGGATTGGAAGAATTTATATTGTTAAAATGTCCATAATACCCAAAGCAATCTTCAGATTTAATGCAATTCCTATCAAAATACCCAGGATATTTTTCACAGAACTAGAACAAATAATCCTAAAAATTATATGGAACAACAAAAGACCCAGAATTGCCAAAACAATCTTGAGAAAACAATAACAAAACTGGAGGTATAACCGCCCAGACTTCAGACTACACTACAAAGCTACAGTAATCAAAACAGCAGGGTAATGGCCCAAAAACAGACACATAGATCACTGGAAGAGAATAGAAAGCCCAGAAATAAATCCACACATCTATGTTTAGTTAATCTATGACATAGTATGCAAGAATATACAATGGAGAAAATACAGTCTCTTCAATAACTGGTGCTGGGAACACTGGACAGCTATATGTAACAGAATGAGATTAGAACATGTCCTCACACCATAAATAAAAATAAACTTAGAATGGATTAAAGACCTAAATGTAAGACCTGAAACCATAAAACTCCTAGAAGAGAACATAGGCAGGGCACTCTTTGACATATATCGTAGCAATTTTTATTTGCATCTGTTTCCTAGGGCAATGGAAATAAAGGCAAAAATAGACAAATGGGACCCATTTAAATGTAAAGGCTTTTGCACAGCAATGGAAACCATTGACAAAATGAAAAGAGAGCCTACTGAATGGGAGAAAACATTTGCAAGTGATATGACTGATAAGAGGTTAATATCCAAAATATATAAACAGCTCATATAACTCAGTATCAAAAAAACAACCCATTTAAAATGTTGCAGAAGCCTGAATAGACATTTTTCCAAAGACATACGATGGCCAATAGGCACATGAAAAGATTCTCAACTTCCAGTTATATATTCTAGCTACATTCTCATTCCTCTAGACCAGGAGACCTGTACAAGGATGTTTATTGCCAGATTATTTGTAAAATGGAAATGTTGAAAATATTTAAATGCCCATAACTATGAGAATGTAAATTATAGTATTTTCATACCATGAAGTATTGTAGGCAGTCACAGTTAAGAAGAAATCCATATAATTAACATCGATTGAGTTAAAAAACATATTGCAGTTTTTAAAAAAGTTAGAATGAGGGATGCAATAACATTGATTTATGTATAAATTTAAAAGTACACAACATAGTACTATATAGTCTTCATGAAGACATATAATTTTAAAAAGATGTCTTTGCATGAATGATATGTATTTAACTCAAGATAATGAAAACAGTGAATGCATCAACAATTAGAGGATATAAGTACAAAAACCAATTCTTTTGTGTAGAATAATTTTACTGAGGACTGGATTTCATCAAAATAATCCAGTTTGGTGGCTCTGAGGTTCAGTTCATTAAACAAATAAAAAATAAATTGTGCATTTTCTTCTATAGCATGAACAACATTTTTATTTGAATTCTTGGCTCCATTTTCTCAAATGAAGAATGATGAAAATTCTGAGTGTTTCACGTCATGACACAAGTACTGCATAATTTATGTGTCTATAGTAATTAAGGTGTGCATATCAAAGCTCTTTTGCAGTACTTAGTTTATTGTTACTGGTGGATTTAGACTATTTTAAATTGAAAGGCAGTTATCTGTCATTCTCTCTCTTCTTGGTTCTCTTTCTCTCTCACTGTGCAACCTCCCTCTACTTTGGTGTTTCTGCAACCTCTCCTTTACAACTCTGGTGTACTGGCTAGTAGAGCACATCTCCCAGTGCCATCCTATATCCTGATTTGTACTTTTACCCTGGTTTTTGGCTGTATTTTTGTTGTTGTTGCTGTTTTAGTTTCATTTCTTAAGACTCTAGACCTTGATTTCCATTTTTATCACCCCTATTTAGGAACCTAATTCTTACATGTGACCATATGGCTTGGTATTCTTGACCCTGGCTCTGAATAACTTCCCCATAGTTTACCAGTGCACATAAACCTGTTTCCAGCATTTGTGGAACCATGGCACAAAAAAATCCACATATGTAGTTTATGAAATAGCTTATTGTAAAGACACATATAGAATCATGGAACTGTTGGAATGGAAATTAATAAATTAAGTCTTCAGGAAAACTACAGCTAGAAGGTGGTTCTGGATTCATAGGACCTCTAAGGAATTTTGACAACAGAATTGGTATTGGATATAGCATGATTCAAGACTATCAACACAATTACTTCATTCAGTTTCACTGACAAGCAACTTCCTCCTCATCTTACCCTAAAGCTTAGTTATCTCATGCCATGTACATGGCTTTGACTTGCCCAGACCCTGATTTTTCTTCACAGCATTTCCCAGCTTCTTTTTTTACCACCAACTGGCAAAATCTCCTTATCTTCTTTTATTTGAAAGTAAGAAAGTGGGAGGGGGTAATGGCACACGTAAGCTTTCTGAGATAGTGCATACAGCACATAGTCCACAGCCCACCTGAACACTGACTGTCCTTGAATGAGGGTCTCCTCACTTGTCTGTCAGCTGCCTTTATGCAGCAGGATAACAGGGTATAGGATATTTCTTCTCAGCAGTAGCCTGAGGAAGAATCAGTTTCCCTTACAAAAAGTGAACTGGGCAGTCATTACAAACAGCACAGTCATGCTGGCACACACCATTTCTGACAAGCATCATGTCTTCAAGTTGTAAATGTGGAATATTCTTCTTCCATGTTATCTATGTGTCAATAAGCTGTGCATACCCAAATTTTAGTTATTTTCAAAGCTTTTGAGAATACTCATGGCTGGAGTGAGTAGACAGAATGTTATACTGCATGTGGTGTGATTTGAGGACCACAGAAATGCCTTCTACCCCCACCCCGTCCAAACCCCCCAAAAATCTTAGTTTTTCTTCTGTTGGACTAGTATTGTCTCATACCCTTGGGCTATGTAGTTTATCTCCAGGAGTACACCTGTCAAAATAGTAGTAAAAGCTTTCTGACAGAGGGAGCTGAGTAATCTTTCCTCTTTGCAGCCATATTTTTAGTGCTTTCCTGGATAATGTTTAGCATATGTCACACTGTTTACTAATAGCTTCCTAGTCTGAGAACTACTGAGGACAGAAATTTCATTTTACTTATCTATATGTGCTCAGAATTTTATTACAATTCCTGGCATATGAAATTCACAATTAATGTGTGCTTAATTAAATGCAGTGAAAGAATAACTAAAGAATCTGAGATCCCTCAGTAATGCTTTTAACAAGATTTAGTTTAATAGATTAGCTAACAGGGTATGCCTGGAGAAAGAGACTAGAACTGGTAAGTTTTTATAGGCTTCATGTAGACATATCTGAGCTCAGATTCAGAGAAGGTATTTCCATAAGTGGCTTTTAAAATCCTTAGTATGGCAGGAGATATTCAGAACTGGGAAACAGCTGGGAGTCAAAAATGAAAGGAGATGGGAAATACTTCAAAGCTATTTGAAAATTCTGAGGCCTTGGTTTTACTAGGAATTTGCAAGGCCAGAGATTAAAATACTGAAATATTTTCCCCTAATTAAACTTCTATTTTTATAATTCAGAAAGTGTGTACCAACAACCTCTTACAAAAAGAATAATCACTATTGATAATTCCGGAGCATTGATAATTTCCAGGCTACTAACAAAGCTCAAATTAGGGCATAGGAAAAAACCAGAAATGAACAATTTCCTTAAATACAGTGGAAATTGATTTTCTTTTGACTTATTTTGGTCTTATTTTTTGTTGTTGTCGCTGCTGTTGGGTTTACAAAAGGGCGGCACACCCATATGTCAATCCACCTTTCCAAATTATCACCCCAATTAAATATCATTCACATGTACAATTATGTCAACAAAAAGTTAAGACATTAAATTTCCTTTCCCATGTCAGTTGTTGGTAGTGTTGTTACTATGTTACTATGTTAATTATTTAACATTGTGTATGCTTGATTGAAATATCATTAATAAAATTTGTTAATGTGCTAGGTGATCAAAGGCTCCTCTTTAATCTAGGCTAAAATATAAAATGAAAAATTCTTATTTCTGTAAAAACAATTGTACTCTTACAAGTCTGTTTTGTTTATTTAAATGTGACAATGTCATTTCAATGACATACATTTGTACCTTTGACAATTATCCATTTACTTTCTATAAACATTAATCGCAGGCAAGTAAATACATGTGTATGCTTTTGAAGTTCATTGGAAAAGTCTTCTTTTGTGAGAATGAAACCTCTTTAGTCAACCATTATATTTTTGACATTGAAGAGCTCAAAAAGTACACAGTATTCTGTTGGAAAGGAACTGATACTGGATGTTAAAAAATCATTTCCCTAGCTAAAATCTCTACATTTTTTATTGTAAAAGCAATGCATTTACATTGAAAGGTTTTTTTTTTAAACTACAAAATAGAGAATAAGCTCTTCTAACTTTAAGATATTCATCTCTGACAGTATCATTTAGTGGTTAGAAAAATGTAAATTGGGATCGACTTTCTGGAAGATAATTTATCATTTACTTCAGAAAGTTTCATACTTTTTAACCCAATAGTAAGCATGGCTCTTCTTTATGTAAAAAGGAATCAAAAGAACTTTTTAATTTGTTTGCTAGTAAGTTCAGAGTAGTTTAAAAAAAATGTCAAGCGATCAACAACTCAACATGTTACAAATACTTACTCTTTTTCAGTATCAACCTTTTTCAAGAGTGCCCAGTATTTCCTACTTATGCTCCCACTCAGTCCTAATAATATACTATCTCTATTACTTCACTGAAACTTCTTACCAAAGAACTCTTAATATTCTGAACTAGGGACCCATTTATTTTCTTTATTGTCTTTAATATTTTTGTGACTGGGGGACTTAGAACTTTTCTGCCCTTTTGGAAAATACCTTCTCCCTAACCCTCCAGAATAGTATATGGCATTGTCCTTCCATCTCCCTGATCCTCCAGGCTCCCAAGTAAGCATGCTTTCTTTTTCTTCTCTGGGAAGGCTTTCCTCCAGGACTTTTGATGCATTATCTCATTTCATTCTTACAACTCTATAGGGAGTTCTAGAACTCAAGTGTTTGTTTCCGTAGTGTTGTAACATTGCTATAAACTCTTGCTTAGACTATCATCTCCTAGAAACTGGTTTTTCTGTGCTTTCTTGCCCTCTTGTCCAACACGTGTACAGCTTAGAAATCAACAAATTCTCTGAGTGAGTAAAGTGGTAAATATAAGACTCACTTTGCTGTGTTTCCTTTCTCTTAGGGATCTTGATCTTGCAAGTTTTAGCTGCCTTGGCTGTATTCTGTTGTGTGCAAAGCTATTTTTTAAAATATTTTTTATTCAGTTTCTTAACAGTTCTGAGTAGAAGACTTGGTCTGATCCAAGCTGTTCAGTCAAGACTGGAAAGGAAACTTCTCAGCAGTGCTGCTCAAATGGCAATCTGATAACTCTATCTTACTGATGAGATCAGATGATTGTGCCAGAATATGTACCAACACTGCTTCCTTCATTTAGAAAGTCTTGTATATCTCCTACTCTCCAAATGTCAGCTGAACCAAACAGTTGATTTCTATTCCTTGCATGCCTTAGTTGATTTCATTTTGGCACAAGTTCCTTATCTCATCACAGATTGTAAAAGAACAGTTCACTGACCAGCTCTCTAAAGACTTCACTAGTTACAGGACCAGAAAATGAAGCACAGTACAGCCAAGAGTAAACATAGTTGTATGCTAGCAAACTTACAACATAATTTATTGAGGATTCCCTTTATCTTGAGACAGAGATTTATCAGTTCAACAAAGCTCTGATAACTATGTGTAATTATTCTTAAAATTCTTGGTAATTTTGATATTATTTCAGATTTTAAAAAATGCAGTGGAAGAGTTTTCCCTTCTGTCACAGACTAATTCTTGTTTCTCCATTCTGAACCTCATCTCTATCCTGAAGTGTTGATGTTAATCAGGACTTACCTCTCTTCTCACTGGTATCTTACAAAACTCTTATGGTTTAAATTGTCCATATTGTGATGGCCGTCCTTCCCTCTCCATCTTTGTAATGAGCCTTAATCTCTCTTCTGAGTTTCCTTTCCATAATGCATACTTGTATGTCCCCTGCAGGCACCTTACTCTCTATACCTAAGCTGAACTATTTATTTACTTCCCAAATTCCACAAACGTATTTTCTTACTGAAATAACACCATTATCCTTTTTGTTAACCAAGTTGTAACAAGGATAATAATGACATCATGACTGAAGTCCTTTCACTTCTGCAATACCTAATGCATTCCCAATTCTACTTGAATCTACCTCCTAAATATTTCCTAATTTTTTCCTACGGTTCTTAGTCCCTCTTGTCACTAGAGTAATTAAGACTATGTTCTCTTACTTATCTTGCTAAAATACTCTCAAAATTGACGTCCTTAAGTAAGTTATTGCATTCTTTTCCATCCACGTATGGCAAGAGTAATATTTTAATATTCACATATTATTATATCACTCAGTCGCTCAAGGTTCTTCAGTGCATTCCCATTGGGGATGAAATCAAGTTATCTTCACATGTCTTCCTTGGCCTTCATTTACCTCCCAACCCACTTACTTCCCACTCTCCTCACATTCTGTCTTTTAGTCACATAGATTTTCAATCCATTTGAAGACCAATGCTATTGCATCCAGGCCTTTCACTTTTTTCCCCCTCTTTTCTAGGGCTTTTTCAAAACAGGATTTCTGTTTATGGTACCCGACTTCTAGCTTTGTTTCCAGATTAAAATTGTCTCTTTAGGCACATCAAGAATACTACCTGCAATACGAACCATGCACTCCCATTATATGGGATCCTGAATTGTATTTGTTAATTTACTAAGTCAATACATACCGTGACATGCACACTAAATAAGAACTTAATATATTTAATAGCTTAATCAAAATATAAGTAATGTTGTAATCTTCACTTCATGTATTCATAGAATATTAAGAGAGATTTGTCAGGAGATTAGGAGTTTGACAAACTCCAAATCTCACTACTAGTTGCCAAAATAACGTGGTCTCACTCAATTATTTTCTTTTCGTTAGTGTTATTTCCTGGTGCTACTAATTGAATGTAATTTTCCAGAGGATTACCAGCCAGGGAAGTCCCCATTACAAGTATGCTACAGAAGCAAAGAAAATAAAACCCTTACTTCCTTTATTGTTTTTTGTTTGTTTGTATATTTTGTATTTTTTAAACAAACTACAGCCTCATTGAGATATCATTCATATACTATCCAATTCACCCACTTAAAATATACAATTTAGTAATTTTTTAGTATATTCACAGGGTGGTGCCACAATCACCATTATCTAATTTTAGAATATTTTTGTCCCCACTAATGGGGACCCTGTACCCACTAGCAGTCAATCCCTTTGCCTCACCTCACCTCACCTCACCAATTCACTCTGAGGCCATTATTAAGCTAATACCCAAAAAGTCTAGGTAGGCTAAATAATGGCTCCCAAATAGATCAAGCTCCTAATCCCTGCAACCTGTAAATTTTACCTTATATGGCAAAAGAGACTTTCTGATATGAGTAAGTTAAGGTTATTGAGATGAGGACATTCTCCTGGATTATCTGGGTGGGTGCTAAACCCATCACAAGTGTACTTACAGGGAGGCAGATGGAAACAGAAAACAGGTGATGTAATGATGAAAGCAGAGAGATTTGAAGATGTTACACTGATGGCTTTGAAGATAGAGAAAGGTGCCTTTGCAAATGGAGAAAGGGGCCTTAAGCAAAAGAATTAGTTTCTACAAGCTGGAAAAGACATTGAAACAAACTCTCCCTCAAGTGTCTCTGGAGGGAGTGCAGCCCTGCCAGCACCTTAGTTTTGGCCCAGTGAAATTGATTTTGGACTCTTGGTCACCAGAACTGTTAAAAAAAAAATTTATGCAATATTAAGCCACCAGGTTTGTCATAGGTTTTTATAACAGCCACAAGACACTAATATAAAGACAAAGATATCACAAGAAAAGAAAACTATATCCTTTATGAACATATAAAAAATCATCAACAAATTCTAGCAAACCAAATCCAGCAACATATAAAAAGGATAGCACCTTATGACTAAATGGGGTCTGTCCCAAACATGCAAAGTTGGTTTAATATCCAAAAATCAGTGAATATAAAGCACCATATGAATATAATAATACAAAAATATGATCATCTCCATAGCGCCAGAAAAAGCATTTGAAAAAATCCAACACTTTCATGATATAAATGCTTAACAATGTAGGACTATAAAGAAACTTCCTCAATCTGATAAAGGGCATCTACAAAAACACATAGCTAGCATCATACTTAGTGGTGAAAGACTGAATGTTTTCCCCGTTTAAGATCAAGAACATATAAAGATGCCTGCTTTCACCACTTTTATTCAAATTGTACTAGAAGTTATGGCCAGAGATATTTGGCAAGAAAAATAAAGGTATCTAGTTGGGATAGAAAGAAGTAAAACTATCTTTCTTTATAGATAAAAACACCTTGCATACAGAAATTCTTAAGGAATCCACCTGAAAACTATTAGAATTAAAATTTCGAACTTACATAGTATGTACAAAAATGACTACACTCCCAAAATGACTTTTAAATCGTATTAATTATAATGGTCTTGGTTTTTAAGGGTTTAAACAATAAAAATCAGACATAAACCTAAGATCATTTCCTCAAATAGCATTTATATATAGAAGAAATATATAATTAGATGACCACATAAACATTTTTCATAAATAAGTCTGAAGAGTTAAAGTCAGACGTCACAGAAAAATATGAGTTACAGGAGTTGGATGAATTTGATGGTTCCAAGTGATTGTGACCATATGCCCCAATGCAAAATCTAAATGAAAAGTAATCTCAACAAGAAAAAGTAAGTCATAATAGGGTTTAAAAAAAATCTTTTTTTGCCCCAATGCCAAACATATGGATGTGTGTAAACACTTGGTTGACTGAATTTTCTTCCTTATGTCTTTAAGTCATGTGTCCGTAACACTGTCTACTTTGTTATATAATATACTTTAATGGAAAGTGCATTATACCTAGAGATTTGAAATCCAGGATTAGAAGCTTGATTCTACCTGGTCTAAATGTAGCTTTTAAAATGTCACTTAACAACTTTGTCTTAGCTTTAATCAAGTGATAGTAATGATTGTTCTTTACCTGTATCAAAGTAACAGAAACTGGGTGTATATGAAATGTTTGAAGTCGTTGAGAAAACTACTTGATACATTCCAGGTAATAAAACATTAATCAGAGTGACTCCATTTGGCTTTAGAAAAGTCCATTCTATTTTATTTTTTTACATTTTTATTGGAGTATAATTGCTTTACAATGGTGTGTTAGTTTCTGCTGTATAACAAGGTGAATCAGCTATACGTATACATATATCCCCATATCTCCTCCCTCTTGCATCTCTCTCCAACACTCACTATCCCACCCCTCTATGTGGTCACAAAGCACCGAGCTGATCTCTCTATGTTATGCAGCTGCTTCCCACTAGCTATCTCTTTTACATTTGGTAGTGTACATATGTCAATGCCACTCTCTCACTTCGTCCCAGCTTACCCTTTCCCCTCCCTGTGTCCTCAAGTCTATTCCCTACATTTGCGTCTTTATTCCTGTCCTGCCCCAAGGTTCTTCAGAACCTTTTTTTTTTTTAGATTCGATATATATGTGTTAGCATACAGTATTTGCTTTTCTCTTTCTGACTTACTTCACTCTGTATGATAGTCTCTAAGTCCATCCACCTCACGACAAATGACTCAATTTAGTTTCTTTTTATGGCTGAGTACTATTCCATTGTATATATGTGCCACATCTTCTCTTTATCCATTCATCTGTCGATGGACACTTAGGTTGCTTCTATGTCCTGGCTATTGTAAATAGAGCTGCAATGAACATTGTGGTACATGACTGTTTTTGAATTGTGGATTTCTCAAGGTATATGCCCTGGAGTGGGATTGCTCGTTGTATGGTAGTTCTGTTTTTGGATTTTTAAGGAACCTCCATACTGTTCTCCATAGTGGCTGTATCAATTTACATTCCCACCAACACTGCAAGAGGGTTCCCTTTTCTCCACACCATCTCTGGCATTTATTGTTTGTAGATTTTTTTTAACATTTTATTGGAGTATAATTGCTTTACAATTGTGTGTTAGTTTCTGCTTTATAACAAAGTGAATCAGTTATACATATGTTCCCATATCTCTTCCCTCTTGCGTCTCCCTCCCTCCCACCCTATCCCACCCCTCTAGGTGGTCACAAAGCACTGAGCTTATCTCCCTGTGCTATGCAGCTTCTTCCCACTACCTATCTATTTTACGTTTGGTAGTGTATATATGTCCATGCCACTCTCTCACTTTGTCCCAGCTTACCCTTCCCCCTCCCCATATCCTCAAGTCCATATTCTGGTAGGTCTGTGTCTTTATTCCCATCTTACCCCTTGGTTCTTCATGACCTTTTTTTTTTTTCTTAGATTCCATATATATGTGTTAGCATATGGTATTTGTTTTTCTCTTTCTGACTTACCTCACTCTGTATGACAGACTCTAGGTCCATCCACCTCACTACAAATAACTCAATTTCATTTCTTTTTATGGCTGAGTAATATTCCATTGTATATATGTGCCACATCTTCTTTATCCATTCATCCGATGATGGACACTTAGGTTGCTTCCATGTCCTGGCTATTGTAAATAGAGTTGCAGTGAACATTTTGGTACATGACTCTTTTTGAATTATGGTTTTCTCAGGGTATATGCCCAGTAGTGGGATTGCTGGGTCGTATGGTAGTTCTATTTTTAGTTTTTTAAGGAACCTCCATATTGTTCTCCATAGTGGCTGTATCAATTTACATTCCCACCAACAGTGCAAGAGAGTTCCCTTTTCTCTACACCCTCTCCAGCATTTATTGTTTCTAGATTTTTTGATGATGGCCATTCTGACCAGTGTGAAGTGATACCTCATTGTAGTTTTGATTTGCGTTTCTCTAATGATTAGTGATGTTGAGTATCCTTTCATGTGTTTGTTGGCAATCTGTATATCTTCTTTGGGGAAATGTCTATTTAGGTCTTCTGCCCGTGTTTGGATTGGGTTGCTTGTTTTTTTGTTATTGAGTTGCATGAGCTGCTTGTATATTTTGGAGATTAATCCTTTGTCCATTGTAGAAGAGTCCATTCTATTTTTATGGAACTTCCTTCATTCACTTTTTTTTTCTGAGAAAATGAGAGAATTATTGCCTTTTGCAGTTTTATTTGTTATATTCTATATGTAATTGTTTGTACACAGCCCTGCCCATAAAGTACAAAAGATGCCTCATTTCATTGAAATAACTACCAATTTTTGAGAACTTACTACTGGACAGAAACTTTAAAAACCTTGTTTCTAATCCTTAGCACAGCCATATGAGATAAGTAATAGTTCCAGTTTACAAATCAGAGAAGTGGAGTACACAAGTATTAAGTAAATTTTTAGGTCAGACTGAAGTTAATTTCAAGGGAGGGCGAAAGATTTATAAGGAAAAAGTCCAACATGTTCATGCAACATATTAGGAAATTTTCAGGGAAAGCAAGTTGTGCTTTCAAGACTGAGTGTCTTTGTAGGCCCACTGGTTCACTATGAATAAATGGGTCTTAAGTCTGGTCCTCCTAGATTTTATAGAGGCCGTGCTTTATGAGCAAATGGCTGGACACTGAGACCCAACCAATATCTAGTTTAGAAGACGTTCTTCATCTGCCATGTGAGTATATGCCTAAGTGGACAGTCAAAATAAAGTTGAAAAGCAAGTAAGGTTATAATGTCAGAGAGACCAGGTGTCAGACTCCACCACTTGCTTGTCTAATGACTTGGACAAGCTGCTTCATCACTCTGAATCTGTTTTCTCATCTGGAAAATGGGAATAATAATAATTCTTTCATACCATTATTGGAAACCATAATAAATGATCTATATAAAACAGCTAGTATAGACAGTAATCCCAGCATCCTGCTCTCCCTGCCTCTGACATCAGCATGTAAATGAGAAAAATGATTATTTTTATGTGCTCAAAAGATTTGAGTTCTTTAAAGTTATTCCCCATTGTGACTGGAAAAACACCAACAACAAACTTCTTTCTCTCATAATGGTTGCTAATTTCCTTTGCTTGTACTTGAAAAATATTCTCTTCACTTTCTGTTAAGTGTCAGAAAGTGTGCTATGCACTGGAGAATTAAGGTAGATAAAATAAGTGGAGAATTAAGGTAGATAAAACCTCTGCTCTCATGGAGTGGGTAAAGGTATACTCATTTACTTCTTTCAACAAATAGTTTTGAACTCCTACAATGTGTGCTATTCTACGCATTGAGGATACAGTGAGAAACAAAGCATATAAAAGTTCCTGCTCTTGTGGAGCCTGCATCTTAGTAGGTGGGACAGAAAATGAAAAGGAAATGAGGATGATTATCCTGGCTTCTCCTGTCCTTCTTCTCCCCACTCTTGCTTCTTTTCACAATTTTCAGTGGTAGAAGTTGGAGGGGAGAGTGTGGCATGGGCCGTTTTTATCTTTCTATATCTTATTCTCCTAGGAAAAGGAGTAGTTTTGCAGCACTATGTAAGACATTGTGTGCTTTCAGTTTTCCAAGGGACTTGGAAAAAAGTCTCTTTTATCTTTCTCTTTCTCTCTTTTTCTAACACACATGCATTTGCACACCCACACACATGACCATTCACGTAGGTGTCAGAAAATATATATGAACTATTTCTTTGCATTCTTTCTCTAACAATCCTAATCTCATCTTCCACCTCCCCTACACATATCCTGGCAGACACATGCCCAAGTCTGGATAGTGAGGAAATAATGTAATAATATCAAATATTACTTCATTATTTCAATGAAAACACTGCGTGCAAGAACAATTTCCAGATAATTGCCCCAGCTGTCTTCCGACCAGATTTTCACTTTAAATTTCCTTGAATATGGAATTTCTAGAACTGCCTTTTTATAATTAAAGCTTGTGATAAATGTTATGAAAATTTCAGAGTGCATGAAAGCATATTAAAGGGGCAACACAATTAGATGACGAGATGGTCGGGAGAGACTTTTTGAAATAAGAAATCAAAGTAAACCTAAAAGATGAATGGGAGTTAGGTGAAGAATGTGGCGTATATGGGTTGGGGTGGGGAAATTATGCTAGGCCCTGTTAACAGCATGTACACAGGTACAAAACAAAGTCAATAATGTTAGAAAAATGGAACCAATATCATCTAGCTTGAACACAGTGAACCGGAGGAAAAATGGTATAACCCAAACCAGGAGAGATCAGCAGGGGAGAGACAAATAGGTACTTCAGGAACTTATAAGGATCTGGAGAATGCTTGCAGAAAAAGAAAAAAAAAAGGAAAGCAAAAAGGAGAGTCATAGAACGTTTATTTTATTTTATTATTCTATGTCATCTTTCCTGAAATCTTTTAGATTATTTAAATATTCTTTGGTATTCCAGTTTCACTTATCTGTTAGCTTTTGATGATCTTTTGCATCATATTTTTATTGGATGTACTGGGGATTATCATACACTTACCTAACTTTTTTTTTTTGGCTATGTTGGGTCTTCCTTGCTATGCACGGGCTTTTCTCTGGTTGTGGAGAGAGCGGGGGCTACTCTTTGTTGTGGTGTGCAGCTTCTCATTGTGGTGGCTTGTCTTGTTGCGGAGCATGGGCTGTAGGCGCAAGGGCATCAGTAGTTGCACCTTGCGGGCTCTAGAGTGCAGGCTCAGTAGTTGTGGTGCATGGGCTTAGTTGCTCCATGGCATGCGGGATCTTCCTAGACCAGGGCTGGAAGCCATGTCCCCTGCATTGGCAGGTGGATTCTTAACCACTGTGCCACCAGGGGAGCCCCATACCTAACTTTTTTATAGACTATTTAGTTAATATTTTACAACTTCAAGTAAAATGAGGAAGGGTTCCAACCACATAGATCCTTTCAAACTCTCTTCTTTACGGTATAGCCACCTGTACTACATTTATATCCATTGAAAATCACATCAATTACATATACATATATAATATCTTTTATTATATATTATTGTCATATAATAGTATATATTATGTTTTATTATTATTTAAAATATATCTTAGTATAATAGCTTCTTATATCATAATATATGTAATATCTTATAATATGTATGTATATCTTTTAATATTCATACATATTTAAAATAATTTAGAAGAGAAAAAGTTACTGTATTTGACAAGTTATTTACCATCTTATCTTATTCCTGATGTTCCAAGACACCTTTTTTATCCTTTCCCATAAACCTGAAGAATTTCCTTTTAAAGCAGGTCATCTCACAACAAGTTCTCTTGTTTTATTAATCTGAAATTGTTATTACTACAATATTATTGCTGAAGGATGTATTTATTGAGTATAGAGTTATTTTCCTTCTGCACTTTAACAATGTTGTTCCACTGTTTTCTGGCCTCTAAGGATTCTGATGAAGAATTGATGGTCATTAGAAATTTTGCTCCCATTAGGTAGCTATGTAATGTGTCATTTTTCTCTCATAATTATATATATGTGGTTTTTAGCATTTTGATTATGTTGTATCTGGGCATGGTTTTATAAGTGTATCCTGTTGTTTGTTGGTTTGTTGAGCTTCTTGAATCTATAAATTTATATATTTCACCAAATTTGGAAAGTTTTCAGCCAGTATTTCTTTAATTTTTTTTCATCACTGTCTCCTATCCCTTGAGACTCTAATGACATAGATGTCAGATCTTATGATATTGTCTCATAGGTCTCTGAGGAGGTCCTGTTCATTTGTGTTTTAGTTTTTTTTTTTCTTTCTGTTCTTCAGATTGGATAATTTTTATTACTCCATTTTCAAGTTTACAAACTTTTTTTTTTTTTTTTTTTTTTTTTGCGGTAGGCGGGCCTCTCACTGTTGTGGCCTCTCCCGTTGCGGAGCACAGGCTCCGGACGCGCAGGCTCAGTGGCCATGGCTCACGGGCCCAGCCGCTCCGCGGCATGTGGGATCTTCCCAGACCAGGGCACGAACCCGTGTCGCCTGCATCGGCAGGCGGACTCTCAACCACTGCGCCACCAGGGAAGCCCCAAGTTTACAAACTTTTATCTCTGTCACCTCTAGTCTGTTTAATCTATTGTTAAAATTTTATTGTATTTTTTAGTTCTTAAATTTCTACTTACTTCTTTTATATATATTTTGTATTTTTCTGCTGAGAACTTCCATTAATGTCCAGAGTATTTACTTTTGCCTCATGGAGCACACTTATGTTAGATGCTTTAAAGTCTGATAATTTCAACATGTTTTCCCATGAGAATTAGTTAGATTTTCTTGGTTCTTTGTACATAGAGATCATGGGTTGTTTCTTGGGAATTTTGAATATTATATTATGTGGCTCAGGATCCTATTAAGATCAACTGAAGAATGTTGTTTTGTTTTGTCTTGTATTTTAGTTGGCAGCCAACCAAACTTCAAGTCTGTGTCACCTTCTGTTCCAGTGTCAGTTCCATTTTCACCTTTTTTCCATGATGTTTAAGCCTGTCCCATGCCTATGACACTCAGGAGTAGACTGAGTTCTTTCCAGTGGTTTACATGGTAGTTCAGTTCTCAAAACCTTTGCTGTGTTTCTTTGGTTTTATTCCACATATTTGCTAGTGAGTGATCCAGAGCTTTTGTCAGTTATTTCATAGATGTAGGGTAAGTAGAGTCCCTGCTACACTCTCTGGAACTTAGCAGTCCCTTTTCCCAGCTCTGGCCAGAAACACATTCTTAGAATTTTAGCCCCTTGTATGTAATGTTGTTCTGTGTAATTAGTGTCGCCTTCAGGGTAAGCAGGGAATAAAGAGAGAGAGAGAAAAAGAAACAGGATTCCCTTCTCTTTCTTTGAACTTCAGGGGCTCATTTCCCAAGTTCTTCTGTCCAGACATATAGAGTTTTCTCTTGGAGTTTTTGCTGCTGCAGTACAGCTCTGTGACTGAGACTAAAATTAGGGCAGGAATTAAATAGAACAAAAAAAGAAAAAAATGAGAAATTTCCTTCTACTCTCCAGCTACAGGGTCCCCTTTTCCTGAACCCTTAGACAAAACCAGGGGATTTCTCTCAGAGTTATTCCTCTATCCATTCTACAACTGGGTTGCCCTTGGATCAAAGCAAAAATGTAAAGAGGGAAAATAAATCTTAATTCAGTACAGGCCATTTTCTAAATGTTGACTTCTCTCCTTATTGTACTATGTTATTGTTTACTTTTCAATGTCCCCGTGGGGTTGTTTGTTGTATTCTGACTAGAGTTTTAATTATACTGAGTGGATGAGATAGGCTATAGCAGTTTTACAGCAGCCTAAAATCATCTGAATTATCTTTTAGAGAGGATACTAAGTAGAGATATAAAATAAGCAATGAGATGTGTACTTCTGAAGCCTGGACTAGAAGAATGAATTGGAGAAGTAGTAATTGGTCACCAGACTTTCAACTCTTTTACTTCCTTTCAAAAGAGAAAGTAAACATATCTTGTCCATATTGTTTTTTAGAGAAATGTATAAATATAAAACGTGGAGAAATATCTTAGAAATAAGTGATTAAAGTAAACCTTTAATTATCCCAATATAAACCTTATATTAACCCAAATTTCTTTCACCCATTTAAATATCTCATTAAGATTTCTATACACAAAACGGGAAATTGGAGAAATAATTAGAAAGAAGTCCCTTTAAAGTTGGAAAATTTCATGTTCCTTGTTGAGCTATGCCAGCAAAGTAATAAAAAGAAAAAGCTATTTATAGCTACTTTACAAACAGCTCCCCAAGTAACATTATATCACATAGATGTAAATAAAATGTTGACTTTTATCACTTTGCCTTAAGGAAGGCAATATGGATGGTTAAATCAAATAGCTTACTGTAATTTTGTGTGCCCTGCCATAAATATCCAAAACTATTACTGTGCTGATGGGTTTACTGGCACTGACCACACTAATTTTCTCTACCAGTCTTTCCGCAGTGGATTTCTCCATTGAAGTGTGTGTTTGATTTCTAACTTCACAATGCTGTACACTCAAGCACATTTGAAATGACTTAAATTTTGAGGTCAGTCTGAGGAATAAAATATACTATTGAAAAAAATCATGAGATGGCATGATTTGAGCTACATATACATAATTTCAGTAATACATTCCTACTCGTCTTCACCACTGAATAAGAAGGGATAATGAAATACTTTTTGAATAAAGACTATTAGACATCAATATAATTGATCATGGGTAAGAGCAGAAAATAAGACTTTACTATACAGAGAGACAGTTTAACATTCTCAGCATTAGTTTGCATGGGTTTTCTTTATAGCCATTAAATATATGCCATTAAAAAGATGCGAAGATGTTCAACAGATTCTTTTCATTGCTTATAGATAAATGAGAAAACTCCACATGGAGATAGCTGCCAAGTTAATTATTCTGAATATTCACTCTCCTTACATAGCTCTCTATTCAGAGAACTTCAGTTGCTTCAGATATCTTAATCTAGACAAAGATATGTTATACTACTTTCCAACTATCTCCTTTTGGCATATTGAAAGTGACTGTGAGTTCCTCATTTAAGTATGAACTCAAGGGGGGACCTGTGTCTTATTCTCCTAACATAGTAGACAGTGAATACTGTACTTTTCTGCTTTTCCTCAATCTTATGAAAACCTTTTAGGTCAAGTTCAAATATTAAGTACTACTTCAAGATATTTTTGTTTCATTATTAATCTTTGTGTACTCATCTTGGGATTTCATTTATTCTCATAGTTTTTCTAATTTACATACAGTACCTCCTATATCATTGGAAGATTATAAGCTCCTTGTTGGTAAGAACTCTATCATCTCCTTTTTGCACATCCCAGAGTATATAGTGTAGTGCGGTGTACCTAGTAGGTATTATATTAAGCTAATACTTGATACATTTAAATTTAACTGAAAGTAAATACTTCCTTTATATTCAGCAGATATAAAAATATAACCACCTGTTACATAATTAAATCTCCTTTCAGTATCTCTCCTCTGCTATTCACTCTATCTAGTTTTGTTCTGTGTGAAGAGACACAAAAATAGACTTTGTAATCTAGTCAATATTGCCATTTCTTAAGTAGATTTTGGTAGTAATGGGAACACCAGATGTTAATATTATGCTTAATGTGTGACAGGGTTATTGAAGTTGAAATTAAATGGCATAAATGGAAATGAATCTTAAACTGTAAAGTGATATCTAAACATCAAGTACTATGATTGGTATACCCACATTCTATCTCTATGGTGTGTCACTCCTTGATCTGCCCTCAAATTGGAGCCATGTGAGGAGTGAGACACGATATCCCATCCCTTGTGAATGAGTGCAGGATGCTATTTCTTAATTCCTACCACTTCAAATGTGGATTGGTAACACACTAATAAGCAGAAAAATGAGATTATTTTTCTCAATTACCATCCACTGCCCTTTAAAACAAAGAGATATCATTGATTTTCTCTGGTTTCTCAGCAGTAGCTGTCAGAAATAGAAGCGATATTCCTGACCTTCATGATGTTATACAACCTGTGAAATTAAATCAGGATGATAGAAAAAGGGAAGAAAACAAAGTGTTTGCATAGTTCTATAGAAATCTAGTAAATTGGGTAAATATTTGTCAGTGTGGTGAGACATGCCAGAATAGAGAAAAGATATTAGATTTTTACCATCTTCTAGTCAATTTCCTGCTATGAATCACTGAAAAAAAACCCTAGATACATGGATTCAAACAAACATGAATGTTTTTTCCTATTGATGACAATATGTTTATAATCAGCAAATAGATGAAAATACTTTCAGTAGCAGCAGACACCTGTTCACCTAAAAATCCATCTGTCATTTGGGGATGGGGTTAATTATGTATTGACAAATATTGTGTCAATATTAATGCAACTTTATGATCTTGAAACCCCGTAAGTGCACACATTTACCTTAGTGCTTCTTGTTAACCTTGAAGAATAATTAGAACTAACAGTAACCCCTTCAGTGACTCAAAAGTAGCAACTGGCAAAGCTGACAATCTTTAAAAAAACAATTGTCCAACATATCGTTCCTAATTAAAACTCACACAAAAAAAAGCTGTTGAAATATCACATAGTTAAAGGGTTATCATAAACATTGGTAGTTGACTCAGTCTACATAGACAATATTTGTTTTTTACATTTTTGAAATCAATTTCAAATTTCTTTTAAGCCTTATCTATTTTATTTAACCTATTTTCTTTTAGACTGTGGTTGTGTCATGCCCTCTTCTTCATAGCAGTTTTATTTCTAAATTCATCCAACAATTTTCTTTAAATTCAATATCTCTACCTATTTTTCTCTGTTTGTAAAGCAGCTGTTGCACAGCAGGACTGGCTTCTTGAAGAAGGTTAATGATATCTTGCTGACATGATGGCTAAAATGGGTCCGTTGTGCCCTATATTAAATGGAGGAAAGTGACAATGCATAATGTGTTTGTTCTTGGTCAATTACGGTAGTACAACGTTAAGGAGGCACTTGAAGGGGTTAGGTTTAGCATAGGCTTTTTATTATCAGGTTCCGTGTTTCCATTGCAGAAGATACTGAGACTATGAAAGGCATTTAGTCATTAGAAAGTGTTGTGAGTAGAGGGCAGATAGCAGAAGCAAGAACTAAAATCCTGCAGCCTGTGGAACAAAAACCACATTCACAGAAAGATAGACAAGATGAAAAGGCAGAGGGCTATGTACCAGATGAAGGAACAAGATAAAACCCCAGAAAAATAACTAAATGAAGTGGATATAGGCAACCTTCCAGAAAAAGAATTCAGAATAATGATAGTGAAGATGATCCAGGACCTTGGAAAAAGAATGGAGGAAAAGATCGAGAAGATGCAAAAAATATTTAACAAAGACCTAGAAGAATTAAAGAACAAACAAACAGAGATGAACAATACAATAACTGAAATGAAAACTACACTAGACGGAATCAATAGCAGAATAACTAAGGCAGAAGAACGGATAAGTGACCTGGAAGACAGAGTGGTAGAATTCACAGCTGCAGAACAGAATAAAGCAAACAGAATGAAAAAAATGAAGACAGCCTAAGAGACCTCTGGGACAACATGAAACGCAACAACATTCACATTATACGGGTCCCAGAAGTAGAAGAGAGAGAGAAAGGACCCGAGAAAATATTTGAAGAGATTATAGTCGAAAACTTCCCTAACATGGGAAAGGAAATCGCCACCCAAGTCCAGGAAGCACAGAGAGTCCCATACAGATAAACCCAAGGAGAAACACACTGAGACACATAGTAATCAAATTGGCAAAAATTAAAGACAAAGAAAAATTATTGAAAGCAGCAAGGGAAAAACGACAAATAACATACAAGGGCATTCCCATAAGGTTAACAGCTGATTTCTCAGCAGAAACTCTACAAGCCAGAAGGGAGTGGCATGACATATTTAAAGTGATGAAAGGAAAGAACCTACAACCAAGATTACTCTAGCTGGCAAGGACCTCATTCAGATTCAGTGGAGAAAAAAAGAGCTTTACAGACAAGCAAAAGCTAAGAGAATTCAGCACCACCAAACCAGCTCTACAACAAATGCAAAAGGAACTTCTCTAAGTGGGAAAAACAAGATAAGAAAAGGACCTGCAAAAGCAAACCCAAAACAATTAAGAAAATGGTCATAGGAACATACATATTGATAATTACCTTAAATGTGAATGGATTAAATGCTCCAAACAAAAGACACAGGCTTGCTGAATGCATACAAAAACAAGACCCATCTATATGCTGTCTACAAGAGACCCACTTCAGACATAGGTACACATAGAGACTGAAAGTGAGGGGATGGAAAAAGATATTCCATGAAAACGGAAATCAAAAGAGAGCTGGAGTAGCAATACTCATATCAGATAAAATAGACTTTAAAATAAATGTTACAAGAGACAAGGAAGGACACTACATAATGATCAAGGGATCAATCCAAGAAGAAGATACAAGAATTATAAACATACATGCTCCCAACATAGGAGCACCTCAATACATAAGGCAACTGCTAACGGGTATAAAAGAGGAAATCGACAGTAGCACAATAATAGGGCGAAACTTTAACCCCTCACTTACACCAATTGACAGATCATTCAAACAGAAAATTACTAAGGAAACAAGCTTTAAATGACACAATAGAACAGATAGATTTAATTGATATTTATAGGACATTCCATCTAAAAACAGCAGATTACACTTTCTTCTCAAGTGCGCATGGAGCATTCTCCAGGATAGATCACATCTTGGGTCACAAATCAAGCCTCAGTAAATTTAAGAAAATTGAAATAATATCAAGCATCTTTTCTGACCACAATGCTATGAGATTAGAAATCAATTACAGGCAAATAAACATAAAATACACAAACACAGGGAGGCTAAACAATACGTTACTAAATAACCAAGAGATCACTGAAGAAATCAAAAAAGAAATAAAAAAATACCTAGAAACAAATGACAATGAAAACACGCTGATACAAAACCTATGGGATGCAGCAAAAGCAGTTCTAAGAGGGAAGTTTGTAGCAATACAGCCTACCTCAAGAAACAAGAAAAATCTCAAATAAACAATCTAATGTTACACCTAAAGGAACTAGAGAAAGAAGAGCAAACAAAACCCAAAGTTAGCAGAAGGAAAGAAATCATAAAGATCAGAGCGGAAATAAATGAAATAGAAACAAAACAATATCAATAAAACTAAAAGCTGGTTCTTTGAGAATATAAGCAAAATTGATAAACCGTTGGCCAGACTCATCAAGATAAAGGGGGAGAGGACTCAAATCAATAAAATTAGTAATGAAAAAGGTGAAGTTAAAAGAGAACCGCAGAAATACAAAGCATCCTAAGAGACTACTACAAGCAACTCCATGCCAGTAAAATGGACAACCTGGAAGAAATGGACAAATTCTTAGCAAGGTGTAACCTTCCAAGGCTGAATGAGGAAGAAATGGAAAATATGAACAGGCCAATCAGAAGCACTGAAATTGAAACTGTGATTAAATACCTTCCAAAAAACAAAAGTCCATTTAGAGAAGAGTTAACACCCATCCTTCGCAAACTCATCCAAAAAATTACAGAGGAAGGAACACTCCCAATCTCATTCTATGAGGCTACCATCACCCTGATACCAAAACCAGACAAAGATACTACAAAAAAAGAAAATTACAGACCAATATCACTGATGAATATAGATGCAAAAAACCGCAACAAAATACTAGCAAAGAGAATCCAATAACACATTGAAAGGATCATATACCATGATCAAGTGGGATTTATCCCAGGGATGCAAGGATTCTTAATATATGCAAATCAATCAATGTGATACACCATATTAACAAATTGAAGAATAAAGACCATATGATCATCTCAATAGATGCAGAAAAATGCTTTGACAAAATTCAACACCATTTATGAGAAAAACTCTCCAGAAAATGGGCATAGTGAGAACCTACCTCAACTTAATAAAGACCATATACAACAAACTCACAGCAAACATCATTCTCAATGGTGAAAAACTGAAACCATTTCCTCTAACATCAGGAACAAGGCAACGATGTCCACTATCCCCACTATTATTCAACATAGTTTTGGAAGCCCTAGCTATGGCAATCAGAGAAGAAAAAGAAATTAAAGGAATACAAATTGGAAAAGAAGAAGTAAAACTGTTACTGTTTGCAGATGACATGTTACTATACATACAGAATACTAAAGATGCCACCAGAAAACTACTAGAGCTAATCAATGAATTTGGTAAAGTTGCAGGATACAAAATTAATGCACAGAAATCTCTTGCATTCTTATACATTAATGATAAAAAATCTGAAAGAGAAATTAAGGAAACACTCCCATTTACCACTGCAACAAAAAGAATAAAATACCTAGGAATAAACCTACTTAGGGAGACAAAAGACCTCTATACAGAAAACTATAAGACACTGATGAAAGAAATTAAAGATGATACAAACAGATGGAGAGATATACCATGTTCTTAGATTGGAAGAATCAATATTGTGAAAATGACTATACTACACAAAGCAATCTACAGAATCAGTGCAATTGCTATCAAATTACCAATGGCATTTTTTACAGAACTAGAGCAAAAAGTCTTAAAATTTGTATGGAGACACAAAAGACCCCGAATAGACAAAGCATTCTTCAGGGAAAAAACAGAGCTGGAGGAATCAGACTCCCTGACTTCAGACTATACTACAAAGCTACAGTAATCAAGACAATATGGTACTGGCACAAAAACAGACATATAGATCAATGGAACAGGATAGAAAGCCTAGAGATAAGTCTACACACCTATGGTCAACTAATCTATGACAAAGGAGGCAAGAATATACAATGGAGAAAAGACAGCCTCTTCAATAAGTGGTGCTGGGAAAACTGGACAGCTATATGTAAAAGAATGAAATTAGAACACTCCCTAACACCATACACAAAAATAAACTCAAAATGGATTAGAAACCTAAATGTAAGACCAGAAACTATAAAACTCTTAGAGGAAAACATAGGAGGAACACTCTGACATAAATCACAGCAAGATCTTTTTTGACCCACTTCCTAGAGACTGGAAATAGAAACAAAAATAAACAAATGGGACCTGATGAAACTTAAAAGCTTTTGCACAGCAAAGGAAACTACAAACAAGACTAAAAGACAACCCGCAGAATGGGAGAAAATATTTGCAAACGAATCAACAGACAAAGGATTAATCCCCAATATATATAAACAGCTCATGCAGCTTAATATTAAAAAAAGAAACAACCCAATCCAAAAATGCACAGAAGACCTAAATAGACATTTCTACAAAGAAGACATACTGGTGGCCAAAAGCACATGAAAAGCTGCTCAACATCACTAATTGTTAGATAAATGAAAATCAAAACTACAATGAGGTATCACTTCACACCAGTTAGAATGGGCATCATCAAAAAATCTACAAACAACAAATGCTGGAGAGGGTGTGGAGAAAAGGGAACCCTCTTGCACTGTTGGTGGGAATGTAAGTTGATACAGCCTCTGTGGAGAACAGGATGTAGGTTCCTTAAAGAACTAAAAATAGAATTACCATATGACCCAGCAATCCCACTACTGGGCATATACCCAGAGAAAACCATAATTCAAAAAGACACATGCACCCCAATGTTCATTGCAGTACTATTTACAATAGCCAAGTCATGGAAGCAACCTAAATGCCCATCAACAATGAATGGATAAAGAAGAAGTGGTACATATATACAATGGATTATTACTCAGCCATAAAAAGGAGCGAAATTGGGTCATTTGTAGAGACGTGGATTAATCTAGAAACTGTCATGCAGAGTGAAGTAAGTCAGAAAGAGAAAAACAAATACTGTACATTAACGTATATATGTGGAACCTAGAAAAATGGTACAGGTGAACCAGTTTGCAGGGCAGAAATTGAGACCCAGATGCAGAGAACAAACGTGTGGACACGAAGCGGGGAGAGTGGCGGTGGGGGTTGGTGGTGGTTGTGCTGTGATGAATTGGGAGATTGGGATTGATATATATACACTAATATGTATAATATGGATAACTAATAAGAACCTGCTTTATAAAAAAATTAATAAAATAAAATTCAAAAAAAAGAGAAAGTGTTGTAAGTTGATGACTGATTCATAGATGACATTCAGACTATCTAATGTTAAAATTGCATTGCCGAATTAGCACAAGAATTTTGAGAAAAATCTTTATTTTAACATAATAAATATTAGATTAGATTTGCTTATTGACTCCATCTGTGAATATAAAAGCTGAGGACAAAAATATGTGTGTCTGGGGTTGGAAAACTGAAAAACTAACCAACCAATAAATGACTAATCATAATTTAAAGTTAATTCTAGTGAAACTTCAGTCTCATCTTGTTACTTTTCTGACTTTCCTGGTAGATTTTGAACAGATGAGGGTAGGTTCCATTCATTTCTGTGTTTTCACAACTTAAAGCAGTACCAGAATATAGTCAGTAGAGAGTAAATGTTTGAAGAATAAGTAAATAAATGAGTTAATGTAGTTTTACTTTAATGAAGACATGTCCGAATTTTCAAGATTCCACTGGAAAAAAATTGGGGGTTGGGGTTTATATTTTTTCCCAAGGTACATTTGTGGACATTGACTAATGTGGTGTTAGGGTTAGGCTTAAAACCAGAGTTTTATAAGCACTCATGGGTAGCAGTGATCAAAAGTGCAGATTACATGGATTCCTTAGAGTGGACTTTGTGGGTTGTCTATAGACCATAGCATTAGTTTATTTTTATACCACAACTATGTTTGCCATCTTAAAGCATCAATACTCAATTTCATGGAAGGAATTCTCTGAGTCATCTGTAGCAAGAACTTTTTAACTCCAATTTACATATCAACTCCTGTGTTGCTTAGTAGTCTCTGGGCATTAGATGATATAGCTAGCTAGCTATCATCTATCTATCTAAGATATTTCTGGCAGCCATTCTAAAAGACATATGAAAAAGCCATTTCAAGAAGCATCTGAAAAGCTGATAATTTCTTTTTGATTTGCAATTAAGTGTTTACCACATTTAATTCTCACAGGGGAACTTGCATTTTTTTCAGTTTGGTACAGCTCATTGTTTCCCCATGACTAATATAATGATGTACCTAGGTGAGAAAATAGAAGAATATTGCCAAAAAGTTAAATTAGCTTATCTGATTTCTTCTGGGAAAACTGCCATCAATTTACATGGATTTCTTTATATAATAAACCTTTGCAAGCATGTATTGACAAAGATTATAGTTTGAGGGATATCTGAGGATGCTTATTTAATTTATACACAAATGATTTCACTCTTTCTCTTTTAATTTAAATTTTATTTCTGAGGCCTAATTATGAAAATATTTGCCATGGGAAAATAGTGTGTTAAATACTTAGAAGGTATAAATCTCAATTTATCACAAGGCTGCCATTCAATCTAATGAGCCTATTTAAGGCAGTATACATAAAAACAAAAAGTCTATTAAAGCAATCTCCTATCTTTTCTTAAATTTTAAAAATTATCAAATACCTGTTATTTGAATATTTGATAAATTCTGGACACTGAGGAGAGAAAGAGTGAGGAGGATAATTAGGATAAGCTGCTTGACTATAAATGGAGTTTACCACTTGTTTATAAATGAGTAAGCGATGAAGACATGCTTCTGGTTTGCTTAGTATGGATGTAATTGGGACAAAGGTGATAAGGGGTTATTTCTGTGCCTAGGTAGAGAAGCACACACTTGAGAGTGGTTTTAGAGAGCTAAGCGTAGAGAAAAAAACTATGCCTAGACCTTGTCCCAAAGGCATTATTCTTAACACAGCAATATCCTGGTGTACTACCTCTTTGAGTAAAAATAATTATGTGAATTTAAATAAAGTAACAGAATGCACAGATATCAAAGGACTAAATGTACTGTATTACAATGAAATCAAGTTCTCAATTTTTGGGTACGAAGGACACTGCATACTCAAGATATGTGCCTTGACTAAATAAAAAAACAAAAAACAAAACAAAACAAAAAAACAAGTTCCTCAATTGAATCAATACAGTGCATTTATTTACACTTGAAAGATAGTTTTACTGGGGACAGGATTCCAGGATAACATTCATTTTTCCTCAGCATTTCTGCCAGTCTAATTGTCATTCCTTCCTAATTGATCTTTCTTTTCATTTGGGCTGATTTAATCCTCTTAGCTAATGGCTTTCTGCAATTTTGCTAGAATTTGCTTAGGTGTGGATTTCTAATTATTTATTCTGCATAGAATATAATATGATTTACATATTTATAGGTTCAAGTGTTGCAGTGGCTTTGAAAACTTCTCAACCCGTATCTTCTAATATTGCCTCTCCTCTTACCACTCTATTCTCTTTCTTGGACTGTGATTAGGTACCTTTAGGTCCTCTCATTCTATACTTCACATCACTTAAGCCTTGCTCTCATATTTTGACTCTCCTTATCTATGTGCTACATTTTGTTAATTTCTTTAGTGCTAAGTTTCAGTTCAGTAATTTTCTCTTAGGTGGACTAATCTGATGTTTACATTTATTCATTGAGTCAAATTAATTTAATTTTTTAAATATTTTATTTATTTATTTTTGGCTGTGCTGGGTCTGTGTTACTGCACACAGGCTTTTTCTAGTTGCATCAAGCGGGGGCTACTGTTCATTGTGGTATGCAGGCTTCTCATTGTGGTGGTTTGTCCTATTGTGGAGCATGAGCTCTAGGCACGTGGGCTTCAGTAGTTGTGACACACGGACTCAGTAGTTGTGGCTCATGGGCTCTAGAGAGCAGGCTCAGTAGTTGTGATGCATGAGCTTAGTTGCTCCGCGGCATGTGGGATCTTTCCAGACCAGAGATTGAACCCGTGTCCGCTGTATTGGCAGGCAGATTCTTAACCACTGCACCACCAGTGAAGCCCTGAGTCAAATTAATTTTAAAGTTTAATGACCTTGTTTTCATTTTCCCAGTCAAATTGATAATCACTTCTTGCTTTCTCATATTGTGATTTTATGTTTTACTTTTTAGCATTTCATTCATTGGTATTTATCTACCATTATTACAGTGTTTGTGTGTTCTGAATCTGATTATATACTTACCTTTATAGTGAGTTTTAGCTTTCATATGTTTTCATGTTGCTAATTAACATCCTTTCATTTCAACTAGAAGAACTTCATTTAACATTTCTTGTAAGGCAGATCTAGTGGTGATGAACTCCCTCAGCTTTTATTTGTCTGGGAAAGTCTATCTCTCCTTCATTTCTGAAGGACAGCTTTACCAGGTATAGTATTCTTGCTTGGCAGTATTTTTTTTTTTTAAATCACGTTTAATTTATCTCACTTTCTCTTGGCCTACAAGTTTTCTGCTGAGAAATTTGCTGATAGGCTTATGGGTGTACCATTGTATGTGATGAGTCACTTCTGTTTTGCTGCTCTCAAAATTATTTTATATTCTCTTCCTGGTGATTTCAACATTAAGGTTTGTTTTTTGTTCTAACTCTCATTCATGGTGGCTTGTTTTTTGTGGGTTTCTTTTCAATACTGAGTTAATATTTCTTGATCTTAATCTTTATAGGCCTAAACTGGGCATGATTTTTTTTCCAGAAAAGATTTGCCTTTGCTTCTGTCTGAAGCCAGGTTATTCTTAGTTTCTATCTTAGATTGTGTTCCTCAGGAAATAGATTCACAGATGGAGATCTGCATATAAGAGGTTTGTTGTGGCATGTTGTTGGGGACAAAAACTGTGAGGGAGAGAGGGAAGCAGGATTGGGCAGAGAGAGAAGTTGAACAGTGATACAGTTTCAGCATATACTTCAGCTCATCCCACTGTATTTGGAAAACGTGAGAGAGTAACACAAAGTAAAACGACTTTGTGTAACGCAATTTTGCTACATTAATAAAATTAAATCTTCAATCATGTAAAATTGGAGCATTTTACTAAAGTTCAGCATAACTTATTTACTTCTAAATTGTTCTGTGGTTCTTTTATATGCACTGCCTGCATGACACTGGTTGAACAAATTCATGTTTTTGTTATCTTTTTCAAATATTGTTTTGAACATGGAAAATTATGAAAAACAGATACCTTGGGAGATTATTATCAGGGCCAAACTGGGCAAATGACTAAGTCCCTCCCTTCTTTTCTCAGGACCAAGGCTAACTCAACTCTTGTCTTTAGATGTCTCATTTAAAAATCCAGCATGCTGTGATACTACCTTGTTAGAAAATAAGAAATGAAAAGTCATCTCATACTGTATCACCTTGGTTTATGAAAATTACTTTGCCTTCAACATTATGGGGGTTTTCTTTGTTTGTTTTGTTTTTTTGCAATACGTGGGCCTCTCAATGTTGCGGCCTCTCCCGTTGCGGAGCACAGGCTCCGGACATGCAGGCCCAGCAGCCATGGCTCACGGGCCCAGCCGCTCTGCGGCATGTGGGATCCTCCCGGACTGGGGCACGAACCCGTGTCCCCTGCATCGGCAGGTGGACTCTCAACCGCTGCGTCTCCAGGGAAGCCCAACATTATCATTTTGATCTATGGGAACCCCTCAGGAGGGTACACTTGGAAAAACAAGAATTCTCATACGTAGTTATGAATAAAAACCAATGCATAACCCTCTGAATCTCAGTATTAGCTTCCTGTAGTTGCACTCTAACCATAAATTGAATTTATTTCTAATTGTCCTGTACAGATCCTAGCTCCAGGGGAACACCGAGCACCGATGTGATTTTCCTGGGCATTTTCAAACTAGGCTATTTTCTTTATGGAGGAACTTGGCTTTGTGCAAATTTAGCATTCATCTTATTGGACAAACCCCTTACTCTGAATTATGGTAGTAGTAGCTACCATGAATTTTACAAAGTATCTTGTCTTACCTTGATGACAGTCATCAAAGGTGAACATTCTTCTTTCTCACACCCTTTTTACAGTTAAAGAAGCCCAAGATCACACAGTTAGCAATGAAACTGCCAGAGTTTGAATCTAAGTCTGTCTGCATCTCTCTAGCATTTATTAAATGCCTATGTTGTGTCTGGCTTTGCACTCATATGTTTACATTATTTATTTATTAAACTAATTCATTCCTGCAACAGCTCTTTACTGAACTCCCACTCCAACCAGGGATTGTTTTAGGCACTGGAGATGCAACAGTGGTAAAAAAAAAAAAAAAATGCCCCTGACTTCAGCAGCTTATATGAGTTCAAGAGATAGAAAATAATTAATTGAATTAGTATTTACCATGCCAAGTAATGATTAATGTTAGGATAAAATTAAAGCAAGGGGTTAGAGAATTCTCGAAACTGCTCAGCAAAGCAGAAAATACCTTTATTTCTTAGAGTCGAGGCACAGAGAAATTAAGTACCTTGTCCAATATTAGTCAGAGCTTGCAAATGACTAGTAAGATTGGATTCTTTGCCTATTTCCAGAATCTGTGACCTTTTCAATATCGTGCTCATTCTCTAGTTCTCATCTTGTACCTCTCTTATTCCTTTGTGTTTCTTCAGTCCTCTTCAAAATTTCCACTCTAACATAGATCTGTCCCCTTTGCTCCCTGCCAAAGCTTGAAGGTAAAGCATTTCCCACAGGGAAGTGCACAGAAGAGCTAGAAAAAGAAGCTACAGCTCAGAACTAAACCCAGTATGAAGAATATTTTGTAGCATAGCAAGCTTGTTTCAAAATGTCTACCATCCACCGCCAGTATTTTTTTCTTGTTTGAGTTCTCATGATGTCTGTGACTGCTTAGGGAACTACCTACTCATCTCTTTGTGTTTCTCTTTTTTCATCCTGTGCTCCTTTCTATGCTATTTCAGAAATTTACAAAATTATTCAATTTAAGGTGTTATAATGTGAAATGGATTAATTCCATAGGACACCAAGGTAGAGTAAATTTTTAGAGTTGACTTCAGGGTTCATCATCTGAGTTGATACCTAGAAAGATTCCTTCAGAAATATAGGGAAGCCACAATTTTGTCAGGAAATGCTTACTTATCTCATGAAATCACACTTTAAGTATAATTGGCTTGTGTGGGGGTACTGAGTGAAAAGTATTTTAACCAATATTATCAATATGTTCTTTCATATCTTGATGTGATTATACCTGTGATATCCTTCCCTGAAATGTCCTTCTATTCTCCACATAGTAAATTCTTCTAGTCCTTCAAGATCTAGTACAGATTATATAATCCTTCTCTGTACATCTAAAGACTTTTGTACTTAGTTCTGTTATAGAACTATAGAACTTATTGCATTGTAGTTACTGTTTTAGATATAATATCCTTTTTAAGTGTACACACACGCACATGCACACAAAATGCCTAAGCTAATCTGTACCTTCAATAGTAAAATAAAGTTTTGAAAATTATGTAAGATCTTTCTTTCTTAATACCCATGGGAGTTTTGTTTTTAATTTATTTATGTTTTTAAATTTAGTTTTAACTTTTATTTTTAATTTAACAATATTATTATTATATTTTACAATCATACTCTTTTCTCTATGTTACACTAAATTTTCTCTTATTGGTAGGCTTCTTAGTAATTTAGTCAAATTGTTAACATTTATGAAACACCATTTGCATTTAAAATGTTGTTTGTAAAGATGATGTAGATATAGCTTCCAACTTTTAATATCTTACTAATGAAATCAGAAAACTGAAAATACTCATTTCCCTAAAGAAAAATACTCATTTTCCTAAAGGAATTTCACTGATAATTTACCATTATCAGTGATGGCATCTGTTTTCAGAGTCATTCTTTGAAGCAAGAAATTATGTTTTAACTGAAGCCATTATTAACCATGTGCAAATGAAAAAGCTATAAATTTCTAAAATGTGTAGATCATTTGCACTCCTTTTACTGATTATAAGGAGCAATTGATGTTTTGATACCGAGTGATTTTGCAAAATCTTTTATGTCTGTTTCAGAAACTGAATGAAATTCATAGACCCATTTATTGATTTTTTTTTTTTTTTTACTAATTCCTGCTGGGACAAAATGATATTTTCCAGATGTAGACATATGGTTCTTTTGAGTTTCTCATACTGTTTCAATACATTCATGGTCAAGTTGGCAATGGATTATTTTGAGAGGTTTGTGAATCCCCCTAAAATAATAATACTGCTCCTTATAAATATCGATGAATTAATGTTATTACAGAACATTATGAACATTTTACTCAAATTAGTATTTTAGGTAAGGTAAAGATCAGTGACTGATTTAACTTCCCCTCAGACTCAGGGCTTTTAAGCATTAGGATGGTATAAATGGCAGCTGAATTCCAAGTCAAACTTCCTTAGCTCGGCTTCCAGCTCTGCTGGTACTAACTGTATAAACTTGGGCAAACCTCTTAACACGTCTTTGAACTTCAGTTTCATCACTTGTAAAATGGGTATAATACTCTTTATCTCAGGGGTGCTGTGAGAATTAAAAATGATAATATATATTGAAGTGTTTTCTCAAGTATAAAATTGCAGTATAGGATGGGATTAAAAACATATGCCCTCTTTAATTTTCCTCAGTTAAATTAAACACATTATTATTGTCTCTCTGTCCAGTGTAAAGGGACATGATACATGGCCTAGATGAATTATGTTATTTTTCTTGTGTTCTCCTAGAACTAATCATGCTTCATCCATGCTATTCAAGATCTACTTGACAGATTTTTAGACTAAATGTAGTTGTTAACATTCTTTTTCCTGTTTAAAATTCTACTTTTTGGGCTTCCCTGGTGGCACAGTGGTTGAGAGTCCGCCTGCCGATGCAGGGGACACGGGTTCATGCCCCGGTCCGCGAAGATCCCACATGCTGCGGAGCGGCTAGGCCCGTGAGCCATGGCTGCTGAGCCTGCGCGTCCGGAGCCTGTGCTCCGCAACGGGAGAGGCCACGACAGTGAGAGGCCCGTGTACCGCAAAAAAAGAAAAAAAAAAATTCTACTTTTATCACTTCAGAACTGTCACTCTAAGAACACATGCTAACAAATGATTGAGGGTTCTACTCTGAAGCAATGTAGAAAGCAAATGCATTCTTGAGGGAAAAGTAAATTAGAAATATTGGATTCATTAAAAGGCACATAGCTTTTGTGATCTGTCTGTTAGCATCACCTGTCCTACTTAGAGAGATGTGATTTATTGGAACTATCACATCAATGAATTCAGAAGCAGGAAATATTAAAATGTACATTAAAATTTAAAAACATTGTGGTGTAGAGGAAATAAGGTTACTAACATGGTCTTGATGAATAAAAAGAATGGAAAGAGTTTGAAAAACAATGGGTAGCAGTACCAGAATTCCTTTGGCATAATACTTTTCAAGTCAAAAGTATCCATTTTAAGATAAATATGAAATACAATATATTTTTTATCTAATATATTTATCTAATATATTTTTTATCTAACTGAGGGAAAACCAACATATCTAATGTAAAGCATACCACACACACACACACACACACACACACACACACACCTGCAAAACAAATGCAAAACAATCCTATCACTCTCTGAGCACTGCTGTCTCATAAATGTATTAAAATAAAGATGAGAACATAACACCTAGAGCATAAAGTTGTAGCTGGCTACATTTGGTCACTTTTGCTGTGGTGACCACCAAAACAGAATTCCTCTCATTGAGAAAGAGTAATCTCTTTAAATGTCCTTAGTTAATCAACTGAATTAAAAAATTTTTGTCATCACTTCAGAAGACCTAAAGAACTGGATGGAACCACAGGCTTATTTTAGTATTTCTTTTCTTGAAATATACATAGCAATATCACAATTTAAAGAAGAAAAAGGATATTTAATGTGTAAAATTGATTGATTATGGTTACTCACAGTCATGGGAAAAATTAACTGGTATACCTGGAGTCTGTCTTACTCAACTTTATTGTGATGAGGAAAAGCTGACGATAAAATTCAAAAATTATATTGTCAGGTTAAAGTTCAGATTATAATTTAAAAACAAGTTTTGACACTGCTTGCATCAAAAGTGATTTGGAAAGTCCAAAGAGAGTGAAAAAATATTGCCAGTGTAACACAACCTGGGGTCATATAAAAACATCTTATCATTTGGATAGTTTTGACTTTAAGGTGTAACTTGGTGTGCCCACACCTGGCAAAAACATCAAACAAGCACCATCTAAGGTCCAGTAGGTACAGAGGTAACAAGTTACCAGGTCTCTTTCACAGTAACACATGGTAATGCCAGAGGCAACATAAATTTTAATTGGGTACAGAAAGGTCAATCTCTCTTTAAGGGACTACCATGTAGAACACTGGGTGAAGTAAACAGGAAAAAAAGTAAGCTATAGTTTGTAAGTGGATAGTTGACTGGAAAGCAGTCCTTCTTTGTTGCTATAAATATGTTTATTTGAAAATTTCTTAAGGTCAGTAAAGCCAATGCTTCTCATGCTATCTGATAAGGTCAGATAAGTTAATAAGTCATGTGGTGATCTATCTACATTGTTTCACTAATTTTATTCAACTGTTGAAATTACTGCATTGAAGAAACTGTGGTCTGAGCAAATTGAGATTGGTTTTCTCTATATCCTGGGGCAATCCGAAAGGGAGAGAGAACCTCGAAACAACACCTAGCATCCATATTTTTCCATGTAATGCCCAGAAGAGAGTTGTTTCTCAATAAATGTTTGTTTTAGTGAAAGACTGAACAGAGGAAGTTTTCACTTAACATGTAATATAAGAAAAAAATCAATTAAAGGTGTGATAAAGTAGGTATGGAGCATAGACAATGATTCATGCAGACTTTACTACAAAGTGTTATTACCGTGCTTCCTTAGTGATCATAAAGGAGATATTGAATTACATTGAAGCAATTCTGTTTTCTCCAAACAAATATTAAACATGTATTATACAAAGTAGCTAAGTCTGGTTTTTAGTTGTAGAAATTTTACAGAAAATTTGTAGTATTAGTAATAATTACATCTAGATAAACAAAAGTTATTGGATATGAGTATAAAAAATGAGAAGCTGTTTGAGATCATATAGATGAAAAGGTTGCTGAGACATTTCAGAATGGAAATATGGGTCATTAGCATACCACTACAAACTCAGTTTGAAGTCTACATACATTCGTATTCTGCAAAGCCTTGAATACTATTTAAGTATTGAGTTATCAAATGGCTTTATATAATTGGCTTAAGGAAGAGTGTCTTACTGGACAATAATATTGTAACATTTCAGATCAAAACATTTTAGGTTGTCTTCCTTCTGGACATGGGATAGAGAACCTGAAGAATATGCACTGGCCTGTGAATTGGACTAAGAATAAGGACTAGATTTTTGTTCTTTGACTCTTTTGACCATTGCAATTCTTTTCCTAGGAAGCACATGATCTATTAAACTTAAAAGCAGATGACTTCTGAGAGATGTCTTCTGTAAAATTTTCATCTGTCAGCACACTTATGGAAAACGTTTTTCCTTTCTGCTATAAGGCGATATTTAATGTGCACATGTATAGCATTTTCATACCCTGACACCTAATTCCCAATTTACATGATAACAGCATCATAATAGCATAAAAGAGATATTAAGAAAAATAACTTGAACTGCTTCTGACTCTAAAATTGAAGAGATGCTATAAAAGCACTGTTGATTGGAAAACAGCTCTATTATCCCCTTCAGGCAGGGTTGTGATGAAGGTTTAATGGCTTATAAATACTAGAGCTTTCTTTATCCAATAAGATTAAGATGTATTTCTTTTCTTCTTACCAAGATCCCCTATGACCAGCCTTCAGAAGGTGGTGCAAAGTTTCCAGTCCTGAAGGAAGGTTTAGAAGCCCTGTTAGCTGTGGAACATATATCCTAGTAGTAGGAGGAAGTTCCAGAGAAGTCTGTTGCATCAACATTTGGTACTACTCTGTCAATTTCCTATATACTAACACATACTCTCAAAGCACATTTTGTGTACATGAATTTCTTTCCTCACACCTAGCAGCTGAGCCATGGAATTGTCTTGCTCATGGGAATTCTCCTTTAGCCACTGTAGAATTCTCAATCAGTGCCTCTGGTCCTCCTTGTTTAAGCCCAGCACTTTTTCTATGAGAGGATATTGCCTCTTTTGTATCAGGAGGAATTGAAGGACATTTTTCCTTCTGGTGATCTTTTAGACAGCTGGGGTCTCTGCTGATAAGAAGAACAGAAGCAGAATAAAGCTCACATTACCCTTTGCACTTGATACAACCAAATGCTCAAGTAATATGGAGCCCTCAAAGACATTCTTTGATATCCTGATACTGACAAAAGAAATGAAGACAGGAAGACTTGGAGGACTGATAATCTTAAATGTTACATACAATTTCTCTGAGAAGCCTTCTTGCTCCCCCATCTAAATGGGATGGGGTGCTCGTAAATGCAGATTTCTGTACCCTCTCCCTGAATTGCTAAATCAGAAGTCCTCTTGCTGAGGCTTTGATATGGGGCATCCTAGTTAATTTGCTAAGCACACTAAAGTTTGAGGAGAACTTATTTCAGACTCCTGTTAGATTCTAGTAGCTGTCAATATCTTGTGGAATAGTTATTGGAATCTAGGCATCTGCATAGAATAGCAGAGCAGCTAGGTCGGTTTTAATTCCTATTTCTTTCCCAGCAGCTGATCCAGGTATGCTAGGTTGGCCTGATAGAAAGCAATCTTAATTGTAGTCAATCACAGGAATTGTGTGTTATTTATTACCATAAAGCCCAATAACTGATCTCATGATTTGATGCTTATCAGCATAATTTTGTTTTTTTCTTTCATGTCAGTCCTTACCTGTGTTCACAAATGCTCAGACTTGACCATGACGCAGGTCACATAGCTAGTAAGTAGTGGATCCAGGATTAAAATTCATACACGTAGACTGTGGAGATTTGCAGTTACTGCCACACTGCCCTGCAGCTAGATTAGTAGGTGTGCAGGAGATAGGGAGACACTGCATAATGCAGAGCATACAACATGAGTTATGTCTTAACTCGGACACATTTTACTAGCCATATCATTTTGTCACTTGTTATCAATTTAGAAGACATAAATTATACTCTGAATGACTAACTAATCAATTTCAATCAACTAAGGTTTCCTTAGTGATAAACTAAGCTTTTCTCATGACTGAAACACTTTTACTTTCTGTAGCCATTTCTTATGGACAATTTGAAGAGAAAACACATTTGCTTACATTCTACTGTGTCAAAAATCTGTGATCTTTGTCTATGACCTCTACTTATCTCTGGGGGGAAGACAAAGAATGTAAAAGTGTATTTTAACTACAGGAACACATAATGTTATGGCTCTAAGTGTCAGAAGTACACGCACATACACACACATCTTTTAAAATTAAAACTTCTGTTATTTCCTAAACTATGTAAGTCAATATACTAAAATTGTATTCATTTAATTTATGTTTGTAGGGTGCTTAAAATTCCCTTTCTCAGGAAATCAAAGATTGTTAGGAAAATTCTGAGATTTATATTAACCAAAAAGAAATTCTACCCATATTTTAAAAATATTTGTTTAGAGTTTGCCTTTTCACAGAGGTCAATTGATATATTCTTTGGGAGCAAATGTTCTGAGAATTCACCTAGTATTTGTGGAGATACAACTAATGTCAGATATAACACTGTGTGCTAAGCTGTTCGTTTCCACAATTTTGCTTATTTATTTGGCATGGTAAAAATTTTCCCATTTTGCATGCTGCTAATTTTGCAACCTCAATTTCCCAACAGTATTACACCATAACTAATTTCATCATCATTAAATATTTATTGAGTTTCCTCTTTTTGCCAGGTTTTAAGAATTCGAGCACGTATAAATCAGATTTTCCATCTGTAAGGAATGAAAACACACAAAAATTGTCAGAAAGATATTTTGGTTGAAATTTGCAGGTTAGATTCCATTGCCCAAAACTTTAAGGAATATTCCAGGTTCTTTAGCTTTCTGAAAGCTAAAGAACTTGGCTTTCAAGTGAAAGAAGTAAAAGTGAAAAAGTGAAAGAAGTAGATCAAAATCTAAGAGATCTTTAGTTCTTGTTATGTGCTAAGGTTTTTGCTAGGCGATTAATATATATTAATTTTCCTGTGTAACCTTTACAAAATTCATAAAATATAGTTAATTTTAATTCTGCCTTACAAGTGAGGGTGGAGGAAGGTCTTACATAGGCGAAATGACTGGACAAAGTCACACATTAACTGAATGGCAGAGGTGAGATTTGAACAATGATGGTTTAACTCAAAAGCCTCTTCTCTTTCCACTACATGGTTTAAAAAATTAGACACATTAATGAGAATGAAATTCCTTTTGTTGTGTAGGGAAAAGAGAGTCTTGAGATCTAATGAAAATGAAAATCTGAACTGCAGCAAAAGTCAGTTAACTAACTGAAAGCTCTTCTCATTAGTTTAGGAGAGGCATAGATCCAGAAAACTGAGTGCTTAAATGAAAGAGACTATTACTGGTAGAAAATTGATTAAACGTGTCTACTTTGCAGATAAATGAAATATATATGATTAATGATAAGTTATTACATGTTAATTAACACATGATAATCAACACCTTAGAATAAAAGATAGATTGAACATACAGTTGTGGAAAGAGGAGACTATTTAGAGGAGGAAAGAACAGTGATCAAATACTTAACACATCATTTTTTCCACAGGAACTGGGTGAGCCAAAAATAGGTAGCTCCTATCCAGGGTTTGGAGCCTACATGCATTGTTTTTACTTTGATACCAATGCCTTCTCTGACAAAAAAAAATATATAGGTTTTAACTTACCACGATTGCTGGTAGCTGTTCCTGACTTTGACTAGCTCCAGACTCCTCAAATCCTGCTGCTTCTCTCCTTGGGCACTTAATCTAGCTCTGACCATCTCTGATTCCCTCACCACAGAAGCAATGGAACTATCTTTACATTACTGACCACACTTCTACTGCACTTCTAATTCAGGTCTACCTCTGACCCTGCTTTTGACTTGCTTTCCCCAATCTTGGGCCCATTTCACATCTCTGTGATGCTACTATTCACAATTAAAATGATGCGTTTTACTTTGTATCCAAAATCCTAACAGAAAGATACTCATATGTGGAATTTGCAATGCATGAGTTCGTTTTTAGAATACAACTCATTTGTAGATCACCTATATATTTCTTGTTTTAAAATCAATGACTAAATATGTGTAGTCTCCCAAGCTGGCTCATACTTACATATATATATATATAAATGACTATGCACTTGAATAGAAATTTTAGAAACCAATTCAGGAAATTAAAAATTTAAAATAAACGTAGTATCAAATACTATTATTTTGCATTGTCATAAATAGTGATGTTTGAGAAAAAGACATTAAGTAAGAAATGCATGTAAGGTTAACAGAGAGATTTGGCGGAATTTGAATTTTTTCAAGGACTACAATTTTTTCAAGGATAGGTGGCACAGGTAGGCTCTTTTTTTTTCTAGAATTTTACTTGAATGTATGGTGTCTGTTTTCCTGCATGCAGTGAGCCCAGACCACTACCTTAAGAATATCTGCTAAGTTTGGAGGCATTTAGTATAATAAATAGAATGAGAGAGGTAAATTGGAAGGGAAAAACAGGTAAGCATCAAGAACAAAGAATAAAAAAAAAACAGGTAAGCATCAAGAACAAAGAATATTCCTGAAACAATTAAGTAATAGCTAGAACACAGAAGAAAGAGTGAGGACACTTTCAAGTAAATTTGTAAGCAAGTTTGAAAACCATTGTTTGAGGTAGAGTTAACTGCATGAAGGTTAGCCTGGGTGAAAGAAAAGATGGAGCCCATGTTATCCACAATACAATTACAAAAAAGAAAATCAGGTCAGAGACCTCTTTGAATTACACACTGTTAAGTTAAATAAAAAAGGAGCTCATTAGACTGAGGTGGCTCTAATGCCATGGTGGCGTATGTAAGCAAACCAACACCTAAGCCTGTAAATGCCCCCAAGGTTATGAAGTCAAAATGCTGAGCACAGCCAGGCACAAACAGCTAACTAGGCTGTAAGCTATAGCCAGTCAATAATTTCCGTTCTTGGTGGGGGAGGTGGGGGGATGCTCCTAACCACTTTCAGTTTGGAGCACCTAATCAGAATCGATTTTTTGCTCAAATAAAGTCTTTTTTTTTCATTTAATATATTTTTTTAAAATTTTGTAAGTTCTATTTGGTCATTTTTAATAACTTCTTAAATACAGTGTCAGTTCTGCCTTTTATTATTTTTTTTAACATCTTTATTAGAGTATAATTACTTTACAATGCTGTGTCAGTTTCTGCCTTATAACAAAGTGAATCAGTTATACATATACATATGTCCCCATATCTCTTCCCTCTTGCAACTCCCTCCCTCCCACCCTCCCTATCCCACACCTCTAGGTGGTCACAGAGCACTGAGCTGACCTTCCTGTGCTATGCAGCTGCTTCCCACTAGCTAGCTATTTTACGTCTGGTAGTGTATATATGTCCATGCTACTCTCTCACTTTGTCCCAGCTTACCCTTCCTCAAATCCATTCTCTACTAGGTCTGCATCTTTATTCCCATCTTGCACCTACGTTCTTCTGACCATTTTCTTTTTTTTTTAGATTCCACATATATGTGTTAGCATACGATATTTGTTTTTCTCTTTCTGATTTACTTCGCTCTGTATGACAGTCTGTAGGTCTATCCACCTCACTACAAATAACTCAGTTTCAATCCTTTTTATGGCTGAGTAAAATTCCATTGTATATACGTGCCACATCTTTATCCATTGATCTGTTGATGGACACTTAGGTTGCTTCCATGTCCTGGCTATTGTAAATAGAGCTGCAATG
>NW_020174013.1:0-121003 GCF_003031525.2 Neophocaena asiaeorientalis asiaeorientalis | reverse complement strand
GGTGTTAGGGAGGGATCTAATATCATATTTTCACATGTAGCTGTCCAGTTTTCCCAGCACCACTTATTGAAGAGGCTGTCTTTTCTCCATCGTATATTCTTGCCTCCTTTATCAACGATAGGGTGACCATAGGTGTGTGGGATTATCTTGGGGCTTTCTATCCTGTTCCATTGGTCTATATTTCTGTTTCTATGCCAGTACCATACTGTCTTGTTGTGAAATTTTTTGTTCTAGTTCTGTGAAAAATGCCAGTGGTAGTTTGATAGGGATTGCATTTAATCTGTAGATTGCTTTGGGTAGTAGAGTCATTTTCACAATGTTGATTGTTCCAATCCAAGAACACGGTATATCTCTCCATCTATTGGTATCATCTTTAATTTCTTTCATCAGTGTTTTAAAATTTTCTGCATACAGGTCTTTGCTCTCATTAGGTAGGTTTATTCCTAGATAATTTTAATCTTTTTGTTGCAGTGGTAAATGGGAGTGTTTTCTTCATTTCACTTTCAGATTTTTCATCATTAGTGTATAGGAATGCCAGAGATTTCTGTGCATTAATTTTATATCCTGCTGCTTTACCAAATTCATTGATTAGCTCTAGTAGTTTTCTGGTAGCATCTTTATGATTCTCTATGTATAGTATCATGTCATCTGCAAACAGTGACAGCTTTACTTCTGCTTTTCCGATTTGGATTCCTTTTATTTCTTTTTTGCCTCTGATTGCTGTGGCTAAAACTTCCAAAACTACGTTGAATCATAATGGTGAGAGTGCACAACCTTGTCTTGTTCCTGATCTTAGTGGAAATGGTTGTTTTTCACCATTGAGGACAATGTCGGCTGTGGGTTTGTCATACATGGTCTTTAGTATGTTGAGGTAAGTTCCCTCTATGCCTACTTTCTGGAGGCTTTTTATCATAAATGGGTGTTGAATTTTGTTGAAAGCTTGCTCTGCATCTATTGAGATGATCATATGGTTTTTATCCTTCAATTTGGTAATATGGTGTAACACATTGATTGATTTGCATATATTGAAGAATCCGTGCATTCCTGGGATAAACCCCACTTGATCATAATATATGATGCTTTTGATGTTCTGTTGGATTCTGTTTGCTAGTATTTTATTGAGGGTTTTACATCTATGTTCATCAATGATATTGGCCTGTAATTTTCTTTCTTTGTGACATCTTTGTCTGGTTTTGGTATCAGGGTGATGGTGGCCTAGTAGAATGAGTTTAGGAGTGTTCCTCCCTCTGCTATATTTTGGAAGAGTTTGAGAAGGATAGGTGTTAGCTCTTCTCTAAATGTTTGATAGAATTCGCCTGTGAAGAGATCTGGTCCTGGGCTTTTGTTTGTTGGAAGATTTTTAATCAAAGTTTCAATTTCAGTGCTTGTGATTGGTCTGTTTATTTTTTGAATTTCTTCCTGGTTCAGTCTTGGAAGGTTGTGCATTTCTAAGAATTTTTCCATTTCTTCCAGGTTGTCCATTTTATTGGCATATAGTTGCTTGTAGTAATCTCTCATGATTCTTTGTATTTCTGCAGTGTCAGTTGTTACTTCTCCTTTTTCATTTCTTTTTTTTTTGCAGTATGTGGGCCTCTCACTGTTGTGGCCTCTCCCATTGCAGAGCACAGGCTCCAGATGCGCAGGCTCAGCAGCCATGGCTCACAGGCCCAGCCGCTCCACGGCATGTGGGATCTTCCCTGACCAGGGCACGAACCGGTGTACCCTGCACTGGCAGGCAGACTCTCAACCACTGCGCCACCAGGGAAGCCCCTCCTTTTTCATTTATAATTCTATTAATTTGAGTCTTCTCTCTTTTTTTCTTGATGAGTCTGGCTAATGGTTTATCAATTTTGTTTATCTTTGCAAATAACCAACTTTTAGTTTTATTGATCTTTGCTATCATTTCCTTCATTTCTTTTTCATTTATTTCTGATCTGATGTTTATGATTTCTTTCCTTCTGCTAACTTTGGGGTTTTTTGTTCTTCATTCTCTAATTGCTTTAGGTGTAAGGTTAGGTTGTTTATTTGAGATGTTTCTTGTTTCTTAAGGTAGGCTTGTATAGCTATAAACTTCCCTCTTAGAACTGCTTTTGCTGCACGCCATAGGTTTGGGGTCTTTGTGTTTTCATTGTCATTTGTTTGTAGGTATTTTTTGATTTCCTCTTTAATTTCTTCCTTGATCTCTTGGTTTTTAAGTAGTTTGTTTTTTAGCCTCCATGTGTTGTATTTCTTACAGATTTTTTCCTGTAATTGATATCTAGTCTCATAGCATTGTGGTCAGAAAAGATACTTGATATGATTTCAATTTTCTTAAATATACCAAGGCTTGATTTGTGACCCAAGGTATGATCTGTCCTGGAGAATGTTCCATGAGCACTTGAGAGGAATGTGTATTCTGCTGTTTTTGGATGGAATGTCCTATAAATACCAATTAAGTACATCTTGTTTAATGTATCATTTAAAGCTTGTGTTTCCTTATTCATTTTCATTTTGGATGATCTTTCCATAGGTGAAAGTGGGGTGTTAAAGTCCCCTACTATGATTGTGTTACTTTTGATTTCCCCTTTTATGGCTGTTAGTATTTGCCTTATGTATTGAGGTGCTCCTATGTTGAATGCATGAATATTTACAATTGTTATATCTTGTTCTTGGATTGATCCCTTGATCGTTATGTAGTATCCTTCTTTGTCTCTTGTAATTGTCTTTGTTTTAAAGTCTATTTTGTCTGATATGAGAATTGTTACTTCAGCTTTCTTTTGGTTTCCATTTGCGTGGAATATCTTTTTCCATTCCCTCACTTTCCTTTTCTATGTGTCCCTAGATCTGAAGTGGGTCTCTTGTAGACAGCATATATACAGGTCTTGTTTTTGTATCCATCCAGCCAGTCTATCTCTTTTGGTTGGAGCATTTAATCCGTTTACATTTAAGGTAATTATCGATATGAATGTTCCTTATACCATTTTCTTAATTGTTTTGGCTTTATTATTGTAGGTGTTTTCCTTCTCTTGTGTTTTCTGCCTCGAGAAGTTCCTTTAGCATTTGTTGTAAAGCTGGTTTGGTGGTGCTGAATTCTCATAGCTTCTGCTTGTCTGTAAAGTTTGTATTTTCTTTCTCAAATCTTAATGAGATCCTTGATGGGTAGAGTAATATTGGTTGGAGGCTTTTCTCTTTCACCACTTTAAATATGTCCTGCCACTCCCTTCTGGCTTGCAGAGTTTCTGCTGTAAGATCAGCTGTTAACCTTATGGGGATTCCCTTATGTGTTACTTACTTTTCTTTTGCTTCTTTTAATATTTTTTCTTTGTATTTAATTTTTGATAGTTTAATATGTGTCTTGGCGTGTTTCTCCTTGGATTTATTGTGTATGGGACTCTCTGTGCTTCCTGGACTTGATTAACCATTTCCTTTCCCATATTAGGGAAGTTTTCCACTATAATCTCTTCAAATATTTTCTCAGTCCCTTTCTTTTTCTCTTCTTTTCTTGGACCCCTATAATTCAAATGTTGGTGCATTTAATGTTGTCCTAGTGTTTTCTGAGACTGTCCTCAATTCTTTTCATTCTTTTTTCTTTATTCTGCTCTACAGTAGTTATTTCCACTATTTTATCTTCCAAGTTACTTATTTGTTTTGCTGCCTCAGTTATTCTGCTATTGATTCCTTCCAGAGAATTTTTAATTTCATTTATTGTGTTTTTCATCTCTGTTTGTTTACTCTTTAATTCTTCTAGGTCCCTGTTAAACGTTTCTTGTATTTTCTCCATTGTATTTCCAAGATTTTGGATCGTCATTACGATCATTATTCTGAATTCTTTTTCAGGTAGACTGCCTATTTCCTCTTCCTTTGTTAGGTCTGGTGGGTTTTTACCTTGCTCCTTCATCTGCTACATGTTTCTCTGTCTTCTCATTTTGCTTAATGTACTGTGTTTGGGGTCTTCTTTTCACAGGCTGCAGGTTCATAGTTTCCGTTGTTTTTGGTGTCTGTCCCCAGTAACTAAGGTTGGTTCAGTGGGTTGTGTAGGCTTTCTGGTGGAGGGGACTAGTGCCTGTGTTCTGGTGGATGAGGCTGGATCTTGTCTTTCTGTTGAGTAGGTCCACGTCTGGTGGTGTGTTTTGGCGTGTCTGTGGCCTTATTATGATTTTAGGCAGCCTCTGTGCTAATGGAAGGGGTTGTGTTCCTGTCTTGCTAGTTGTTTGGCATAGGGTGTCCTGCATTGTAGCTTGCTGGTCGTTGAGTGGAGCTGGGTCTTGGCGTTGAGATGGAGATCTCTGGGAGATTTTAACTGTTTGTTATTATGTGGAGCTGGGAGGTATCCTGTGGTCCAGTGTGTTGAACTTGGCTCTCCCACCTCAGTGGCACAGCCCTGATGTCCAGCTGGAGCACCAAGAGCCTGTCCTCCACATGGCTCAGAATAAAAGGGAAAAAAGAAAGAAAGAAAGAAAGAAGATGAATTAAAATAAAATAATATAAAGTAAAATAAAATAAAGTTATTAAAAGAAATAATTATTAAGAAAAAAAATTTTTAAGTAATAAAAAATGAAGACAGACAGAACCCTAGGCCAAGTGGTAAATGCAAAGCTATACAGACAAAATCACACACAGGAGCATACACATACACACTCACAAAAAGAGAAAAAGGGAAAAATATATGTATATCGTTGCCCCCAAAGTTCACTTCCTAAATTTGGGATGATTCGTTGTCTATTCAGGTATTCCACAGATGCAGGGTACACCAAGTTGATTGTGGAGATTTAATCTGCTGCTTCTGAGGCTGTTGGGAGAGATTTCCCTTTCTCTTCTTTCTTCACACAGCTCCCGGGGTTCAGCTTTGGATTTGGCCCCGCCTCTGCGTGTAGGTCGCCTGAAGGCATCCGTTCTTCCTCAGACAGGAGTGGCTTAAAGTAGCAGCTGATTCGGGGGCTCTGTCTCACTGAGGCCGGGGGGAGGGAGGGGTACAGTATGCAGGGTGAGCCTGCAGCAGCAGAGGCCGGCGGGACGTTGCACCAGCCCGAGGCGCGCCGTTCGTTCTCCCGGGGAAGTTGTCCTTGGATCCCGGGACCCTGGCAGTGGCGGGTTGCACAGACTTCCGGGAGGGGAGGTGTGGAGAGTGACCTGTGCTTGCACATCAGGCTTCTTGGTGGCGGCAGCTGCAGCCTTATAGTCTCATGCCCATTTCTGGGGTCGGTGCTTGTAGCCGCAGCTCACGCCTGTGTCTGGAGCTCCTTTAAGCGGCGCTCTGAATCCTCTCCCCTCCTGCACCAGGAAACAAAGAGGCAAGAAAAAGTCTCTTGCCTGTTCAGCAGATCCAGACTTTTTCCCAGACTCCCTCCCGGCTAGCCGTGGCACACCAGCCCCGTTCAGGCAGTGATCACGCAGCCAACCCCGGTCCTCTCCCTGCGGTCCTACCGAAGCCCATGCCTCAGCTCTCTGCCCCCGCCCTCCCCGGCAGGTGAACAGACAAGCCTCTCCTGCTGGTGAGTTCTGGTCGGCACCGATCCTCTGTGCGGGAATCTCTCCACTTTGCCCTCCGCACCCCTGTGGCTGCGCTCTCCTCCATGGCTCTGAAGCTTCCCACCCTCCGCCACCCAAAGTCTCCACCCACGAAGGGGCTTCCTAGTGTGTGGAAACCTTTCCTCCTTCACAGCTCCCTCCCACTGGTGCAGGTACTGTCCCTATTCTTTGTCTCTGTTTTTTTCTGTTTTCTTTTGTCCTCCCAGGTACGCGGGGAGTTTCTTGCCTTTTGGGAGGTCTGAGGTCTTCTGCCAGCGTTCAGCAGGTGTTCTGTAGGAGTTTTTTCACATGTAAATGTATTTCTGATGTATTTGTGGGAAGGAGGGTGATCTCCATGTCTTACTCTTCCACCGTCTTGAAGCTCTCAAATAAACTCTTAAACATTTTCATATGCTTCAGTTTAACACTGTCAGTTGCTATAACTATTGGCCAAAGGTTTTACCAGGTTTGTGACGAATAAGAGAGATGGATTTGTTTGTAGTGAATAGGAAGAGTTAGAGATAATTAGGGCTTACAGGGTGGAAATTTATGACAAGGAAAAATCTATAGAAAACTTTGTGAGGACCATTAACAAAGAGGGACCCATCTATATGGCTGCATGTGGCCTCAATTTACAGTCAAATCCTCTTTAAAACTGAAGCTTTTAAGTATGTGATTAAAGGCATGTTAATTTTTGCTGTTGTTGTTGTTGTTTTATTATCAGTAAGATTTTACTGATGAGTTATTTGCCTTATTTTTGCCCTCAAGATTAGACAATCCACGACTGTCCTCACTATTTAGATATTTGAAGGCAAATAAGCAGATTTGCAGTAAGTAAAATCTGGAGAGGAAAGGCTGATAGAGTGACTATATGTCTGCATATATATGCTGTACAGATGAGCTCCATGGAAAAAACTGGATTATGCAAACCAATAAGTTTATGTAAAGGGAGAGGATGACACATTTTAAAGTATTAAATGAAGTATCATTTATTTAAAATAAAGTATAAATGATAATCTCAAATTTATTAGAGTCCTTCAGTCACTATTAATATCAATAAAAAGTTGCTGCTAAGAAAATAGTAATACATTTATAAATGAAAAATACATACTGAAATATCTTTGTCAGGAAATTAGCGTACCTAGAAATATATTATAAAAACAAGATAATTGAGATGATGGTATGACTATGTCTTTAATTCTTAATTCTTTTATATAATTCCTAGTCTTCTATTTGTATTCTGTTTTTTCCCCTGAACATAACTTCTGAATTTGTGTTTTCCAATAATTTTTATCATGTATGCTTATGAACATTACCAAATCCTTTTAAAAACAACTTAAATATCCATACACCTTTATTAAGTTTTATTAAGTTTTTTTAATGCAACTAATTATCAAAAAAAGAATGAGGTAGATTTGATGCACTGATGTGGAATGATTTTTAAGACATTGTGTGAAATATGAAAAATTTTTAAAGTCAACCAAAAAGTATGTACAATATAATCCTATTTAAGGGAGAAAAATTCCAAAGAAAGATGGCACATGACCAATGTTGAGCTCTCTCTGTGTTGCTCACATATCCTGAGGCTACTGAAAAAAAGGGGTGGGGAATAGAAAATAAGATTCTCAAACCACAGATTATAGACAGAAGGGAGAGTAGGCCAGGTCTCAGTCTGTGGATGAGGTAAAAAAGAATCCACTCACTATCTACAGAGAATATAGATGATCTTGACAGATCATTCCATTTGAAACATGAGGAAAATGAAAAGAAAATCATGGCAACCAGGTAAACACACCAGCATGGGAGGTGGAGGGGGGAAGAAACCTAATATGCAAACAAAATAGATGAAGAGTCCAATCTGGAAAAAAGTCCAAGAAACAGAAGAAAATTTCCCAAAAGAGCTCCTCATTAGGGAAGAATTGAATAAGTATATTAAATCAAGATATAGAAGCTCAAACATAAAACAGTAGTCACAGACTGAAATTAATGAAATTTTTAAGTGCAGCAGAAAAGAACCAGGATCAAAACAGCAACATTAAAAAGTTACCTAATGCATTTAAAAGGTCAAAGAACAGACCAGATATAGCTAATTATAAAATTAATTAATGATACAGAAGAAAAGCTTGTTTTAATTAAGGTAAACACAGAGGAAAAATTAAAAGCTTGTTTTAATTAAGGTAAACACAGAGGAAAAGGACACAAAAAACTATAGATATATAATAAATCTATGGAACAGTAATAACCTATCTTAAATATACCAGAAGTAGAAAACCAAACAAATGAAACACTGAAAAATGCTGAGATACAACAGAAGAAATCTTACTAAATGGAATATGCTGGTCAAAAGCAAAAGTTGTGTTCTGGATATGGTAGATATAGAACAATTAACACAGAGACATATATTATTTGTCACTGTAAGAGAAGAAACTGTAAGAGAAGAAAATGAACTCTGGGAAGAAAGCAATTTTTCTACAAAGAGGAAAGAAAATCAAGCTGGTCTCAGATTTCTCCACACATTTAATGCCAAAAGACAATGAAGCAATACCTACACAATTCTGAAACAAAAGAAAGTATAATGCTAGAAGATAGACTCACACAATGTAATATACAAGTGTAAAAGCTACAGACAGACATTCTGAAATACAAAATCATTTAGGGAATAAAATATCCTTGAGTCCTTACTGAAAGACAAACAAAATAAAACTGCTCAACAACTATATCCAAGCAATTAAGAGCTAGAATCAAAGTAGAACACTCAAGAATGAGAAAACTATATTAGAAGGACCAGTGGAATATATGAAATCATTGAAATATTTAAAAAAGACTGTACATCCATGATCACAAATCATGATTAGAAAAAGAAGAGTGGATGGCTCCAAATCAGCCCTCATATTAACACAGGTGCTGGCACCACAGGGCTACACTATCCTTTTTCTACCATGAATGTTGGGCGTGCAGACCTGGGTTCTGGTCTCATAGAGATAACTGTGCTTCTGTTCCAAGCCCCAGTGATTTTCCAAAAAGTTTATAAAATGGATGGATAATACAAAGATGGACTAAGGAATTATTTTTAAAATATCTTTAATGGTGGGGTAAAATTAAGTGTTTAAATTAAGCCATTTAACTTTAAATAATGCCCATTTTTAGCTCTTTGAAATTAAACCAGACTTAGTCAATTGGCAGCAATATGACCAGATGATTTTTTTATCAATCACTCACTGACTTCCACCATAAAAAGGATAAGAATTTAATGTTCTCTGAAAAATCATAGTCAAAAATACATTCAGTTCAGGCATTGTATTTGTTGAGAAGAGGAAAAACACTTTTATATTTTAGATAACCAAAAGCAGAATAATATCAAAGAAATTAGATGAAAGTGATAGATGTTGAGAAATTAAGTAATCAAATAAAATGTAAATACGAAGCAACAAATTTACCTCATTTTGAACAGGTAAATAGATGTATAAATTGGGGATTTTTTTCATTGATTTGTTTTTATTGTTCTGTAAAGTGATTTTCTTTAACACAAGCAGACTGATTAAAAAAGCATTTCCTTACATAATTCAAGGCTGAATAGAGAGAAAAGTGAACAAACAGTTCCTAAAAATGGAGGTTTTTAGATGTTTCAGCTAAGAATCTGCAAACTTTAAGAATTATGTGCCTGTTGAATGCTATCCTAGTCACTAGCTAACTTCTGGTTGTGAAGGTCAAGGTGATGTTAAAATATTCCTTTATAACACTTACCCTCTGAGAGAGAAGTTCGCAGTGGAATGTTTTGACTTAAACATTTTTGATGAATATGAACGTCTTCTTTTCTGTTACTGAATAAGATTACATAAAGAATAATACTATTATTAGTATTAGTAATTAATAATAGTATTAATAATTCTATTCTTTGAGCACTAGCTCTTTGTACTAGTTTCCTGAGATGATCAGACAATGCTAGGATTTTTAGGGTAACAGCACACATATCTCTGACTCTGTAAGGGTTTATTGTCTCTCTCCCATTTCAGTCAAACCACATAACTGCCAACTTGTCTCCTGCTGTGTTTTCTTACTCTTTCATTCATTCATTACATATTTATTATGTGCCTACTGCGTGCCAGACAATGTTCTGAGCGATGAACAATACAGACAAATTCCCTGCCTCTAAGAAGTTTTCATTCTGGTAGAGTAGACAAAAAAAATAGCAACAAAATAGAATGGGAAAAGCATTCTTTTCCCATTGTGATAACATTGCCTGTGGGCTAGACCAGGATTTCTCAACCTCAGCACTAATCATATTTCGAGCTGGATAATTCTTTGTTGCGAAGGACTGTTCTGTGCACTGTAGGATCTTCAGCAGTATCTCTGGCTTCTACTCACTGAACTCCAGCAGTGTCACAAAGTTTTGACAACCAAAAATGTTTCCAGACATTGTCAAATGCCCACCAAGGGGCAAAATCATCTAGAGTTCAGAATCACTGGCCTAGACAAATCAGTGGGGCTTCCTTTCAAAATGTTCCCATTGTTATGCTACTCCAGTGCTGTGTCAGCATCCACGCTTAGCTGATGCTCCTTTTTGTATTTGTTCTAGACAACTTCAGCCACTTTTCAGGTCCATGATTTTGCAGGCCAAAAGTACTTCACACTTGGGAGTAGCTGCTGACCTAGCAGAACTAATGTAAGAAGTTTCTGTCAAAGGAGCTCTTTGGTTTCAACGATACATATATTTCACTTGCATTCTGAGTGTGGATGCTGCGTATTGATAATCTATGGCTTTCTCTAATTGATTCATGGCGTGATTGCTGATATTTTGTGTGTGTTTACTTCGCAATGTTCTTGCTAAATACATGACTTTCCATGGGCCTATTTCTTGGTATATTTCTAAACATGCTGATAAGTTTACCTCATCCCACGCTACTAATTATTTCTGTATACAGACTTATTGGTGTTTGCTTTGTCAGAACACCTTCCTCTCTTTACTGGCTTAAAAAGGATCAAAGCAATGAGAAAATTAACTGTAACATTCTTCAGAAACTAGAGTCTACATCTCTCTTTGTGGCTTATTGTAGTATTAGACAGGGGAGCATTAAGCTGCCCTGGAATGGAAATTTTTGTAATCAGAGTTTTCTCTAATTCTGTGGCAAATTTTGGAGACCTGCCTCTGTACACATATCTAAACTAAATAATTCTCTTTTTAATTGCAGCCCTTTGCACACTCCTTTTGTTGTCCTTGCGAGAATAGTTAATGGCAGTGCTTAAATTTCCATTACCAATAGGAAGAAAGAGATGTAAGTGTATTCTTCTATTACAATCAATAGCCAAGGATATATTTATAGTCTGTCAAAAACAATTTGAGTTCCTCTACAAGGCTGCTTAATTTAAACCCAGCACTAAATGATATTTACACATGCATCACCTCCAGTTGTCTCTCCCCTGGCGTTGTGCAATCAATTGTACAAATGCTCTTCATTTGTGGGCATGTTGTGGCACAGGTTCCAATGGCTCCTATGCCTGTAATTGAGCATATTCCAGGTTTCCTTGTACTTCTTTTCTTATTAAAGACAGTTGCTGAATAAGAGATCTATTCTCAGTGAGCCAGACTGGATGAAACCATTTTTTGAGTAGCCAGAACAATGGTGGTAGAAGCAAGGTGACCAATAGTGTCTCACACTCACACATGCACGCACATACTTCTGTCTGCCACAGAGTTGATTTAAGAGCTGTAGGGCTCTGCTTATATGGGTGTATGTTAGCTCTCCCATTGAACCAGGTACTTGGTTTATAGGCTCCCTTGACAACTATATTACAGAGTCTCATACATATTAGGAAAGTCTTCCTTTTGAGAATTGTGCCATTATTTTGCAAAATGTAAAAAGCTGAGAATTTTTTTAATAGAGGAATTTTCAAGAAAAATGTTAGAAATACCATACAGCTCAATGGGGTCTGACTGAGGTCTACTTTAACCTAAACTGAATGTTCTCTTCTAAATGCTCCAGAACATGTTAGTTTTGAAAAAATTTCAAGGAAAATATGTGGAACTCCCAGTAGTACTCTGATCAGTGGTCCCTGACTAATGATCATGAAATTTTCTTCATGTTTCTCCTCTCATCTGCAGTATGTAACCTCTAACAGCTCTTTTAGCTGTAGCAAAAACAAGATTGTAGTCTAAAGAAAAATGACTACTAGGAAACAAGATATTTTAATGGCTGTCTAGTCCAAAATATGGGTTACTCTAAAATATTAAAATTGCAACCATGAATCCCCTTGGAATTCCTGAAGGTTTTTCTGCACTTTGCCAGCCCCTTTATCCTGAAATACATGAAGATAACAAAAGAATGACAAATCTAAACTGCAGATGGTTTTTCCCTTTCTCTCAGTTCATTCATTTTTAATGCAGATGACGGGATCTTTGGGACTTAGAGCCATATTTGACAGCTTTTTCATGTTTATTTGGATGGTGAGTTATGCTACAATTTGGATTTGAGTCACTCTTTCCAAGAATAAGTCATTTGTAATCCATGTATGTTTTAGTGGCTAAGATGTGAATATGCAGGTTTTATTGTTTCTTTCTTGAGATTTACACTGTTCTACATGTAGAGCTTTTTATAACTAAAGACTCAGTTTTCTTCTGATTTTAGTCAAAAATAGTTGGTTATATTTCTGTTTTTAGTGCAGCATTGCTGAAGAGTATGAAGGCAAACAAACTGTCAAAATATCAATAAAATCCTATTGTTTAAGACATAAAAATTCTTCAGGTACATAAGTAACAGATCTCATGTATTTATGATACTAGCTCCTTCTTTAGCATGTGTCTCAGAACTAGTCTCCAACATTCCGCACAGTCTTGATGCACAGTAAATGCCTAGTGTCTCACTAAAGGAAAGAAATCACTTTCATGAACTCTTCCTGAAAGCTAAGATGGTCCTTGCTATCAAGGAAATCTGCTCTGCAGTATTATAAACAATTAGGCTATTTCTTCTCTTCCAAAATAAATTTTATTACAGGTATTTTGCTTGTAAAAAAAACCCAGACAACTTTAGGTGACACTCAGTTTACTTCATTGTGTCAGATTTTTAGAAATTGTCTTTATCCATCATTCCTACATTACTGCTACCACCCTCTTGTTTGTCCAAACAGTTCTCTTCTTATTGTGTGGTGAGATTTGGAATGGAAATAGACATTGAGAGGCCAAAAAATGGTCAGAAGGACTGATATACTTTTTACTTCTTTCCTTATGGCAAAGAACATGGAGTGTGGTATTCCCTCTAAAGTAGAAGCCACCTTAAAAGTTTGTTTAAAATCTTCATGAAACTTTTTTCCAAGTCTAGAGAACCCAGGAGGTATTATTTTTCTCAGCCTTTCATGATTACTTTCTAGGCAATGGGCACAGTGCTAAGTATTGAGATAGTGAAGGCATTTTGCTGATATTTGAAATTCATTCCCTCTTTCTCCTGACATGTTTAAATCCTGCAACATTTTAAAATATCTGTTATTTTACTGACAAATCCAGTGCAAATTGATCAATTCTTTCTCTGAATTCTTATAAGGCCTCATATATCTTTTGGTTGAACCACTCATATGGCACTTAATTCACTAAACAGAATGTTTCCAGAGAGCAGGAACTATACCTTTCACTATTATGGCATTTCTGGTATTTCATTATCAAATCCAAAGATGCATGAAAAATTCCAATCGTATGTCTGTTAGTAATCAGCTATGTAACTTTATATTTATCCTGATGTCATTTTCTCCAAAAATAAAAAAAAAATAAAACACATAGTAAATTGAATATGCAGATTCTTGCTGTAATATAACAAAGAGGTCATAAAATTATTTCTACTCTGGGTTGTAAGATTTGGTCAGATGACATCCATTAATTATATGAAAGAAAATTCTGCTTCCTAGAAAAGAATAGGTGGATAGAATTTTCTCATTTAAAGTTTTTATTCTTTTTATTTCGACTTTAAAATGAAAGTGTCTGCTATCATTTATCCTCTAGTGAGTGCTAGTAGCTTACCCTGTGAATGAAAAAGTACCAAATTAATATTAATTAACAAGATTAAATATAGCCAATAATTTATAATTCAACTGCTTGTTGTTTTTTCTTTTCTCATTAATCATGCATTTTATACACATCAGTGTATACATGTCAATCCGAACCTCCAAATTCATCTCACCACCATGCCCTCCCCTTGCTGCTTTCCCCCCTTGGTGTCCATATGTATTTTCTCTACTTCTGTGTCTCAATTTCTGCTCTGCAAACCGGTTCATCTGTACCATTTAATGTCTGGTCCTGGGCTTTTGTTTGTTGGAAGATTTTTAATCACAGTTTCAATTTCATTACTTGTGATTGGTCTGTTCATATTTTCTATTTCTTCCTGGTTCAGTCTTGGCAGGTTATACCATCTCAGAATTTGTCCATTTCTTCCAGGTTGTCCATTTTCCTGGCATAGAGTTGCTTGTAGTAGTCTCTTAGGATGCTTTGTATTTCTGCGCTGTCTGTTTTAACTTTTCCTTTTTCATTTCTAGTTTTATTTATTTGAGTCCTGTCCCTCTTTTTCTTGAAGAGTGTGGCTAATGGTGTATTTATTTTGTTTATCTTTTCAAAGAACGAGCTTTTAGTTTTATTGATCTTTGCTATTTTTTTCTTTGTTTCTATTTCATTTATTTCTGCTCTGATCTTTATGATTTCTTTCCTTCTACTAACTTTGGGTTTTGTTTGTTCATATTTCTCTAGTTCCTTTAGGTGTAACGTTAGACTGTTTGAGATTTTTCTTGTTTCTTGAGCTAGGCTTGTATAGCTATAAACTTCCCTCTTAGAACTGCTTTTGCTGCATGCCATAGGTTTTGGATCATCATGTTTCATTGTCATTTGTCTTTAGGTATTTTTTGATTTCCTCTTTGATTTCTTCAGTGATCTCTTGGTTATTTAACAATGTATTGTTTAGCCTCCATGTGTTTGTGTTTTTTCCGTTTTTTTTCCCTGTAATTGATTTCTGTTCTCATAGCGTTGTGGTCAGAAAAGATGCTTGATATGATTTCAATTTTCTTAAATTTACTGTGGCTTGATTTGTGACCCAAGATGTGATCTATCCTGGAGAATGTTCCATGTGCACTTGAGAAGAAAGTGTAGTCTCCTGCTTTTAGATGGAATGTCCTATAAATATCAATTAAATCTATCTGGTCTATTGTGCCATTTAAAGCTTGTGTTTCCTTATTAATTTTCTGTTTGGATGATCTGTCCATTGGTGTAAGTGAGGTGTTAACGTCCCCCGCTATTTTTTTGTGTTCCTGTTGATTTCCTCTTTTATAGCTGTTAGCAGTTGCCTTATGTATTGAGGTGTTCCTATGTTGGGTGCATATATATTTATAGTTGTTATATCTTCTTCTTGGATTGATCCCTTTATCATTACCATAGTTTCTTTCATTGTCTCTTGTAACATTCTTTATTTTAAAGTCTATTTTATCTGATATGAGTATTGCTACTCCAGCTCTCTTTTGATTTCCGTTTTCATGGAATATCTTTTTCCATCCCCTCACTTTCAGTCTCTATGTGTACCTATGTCTGAAGTGGGTCTCTTGTAGACAGCATATAGATGGGTCTTGTTTTTGTATGCATTCAGCAAGCCTGTGTCTTTTGTTTGGAGCATTTAATCCATTCACATTTAAGGTAATTATCAATATGTATGTTCCTATGACCATTTTCTTAATTGTTTTGGGTTTGCTTTTGCAGGTCCTTTTCTTATCTTGTTTTTCCCACTTAGAGAAGTTCCTTTTGCATTTGTTGTAGAGCTGGTTTGGTGGTGCTGAATTCTCTTAGCTTTTGCCTGTCTGTAAAACTTTTGATTTCTCCATCGAATCTGAATGAGATCTTTGCCAGGTAGAGTAATCTTGGTTGTAGGTTCTTCCCTTCATTACTTTAAATATGTCATGACACTTCCTTCTGGCTTGTAGAGTTCCTGCTGAGAAATTAGCTGTTAACCTTATGGGGATACCCTTGTATGTTATTTGTCGTTTTTCCCTTGCTGCTTTCAATAATTTTTCTTTGTCTTTAATTTTTGCCAATTTGATTACTATGTGTCTCAGTGTGTTTCTCCTTGGATTTATCCTGTATGGGACTCTCTGTGCTTCCTGGGCCTGGGTGGCGACTTCCTTTTCCATGTTAGGGAAGTTTTCGACTATAATCTCTTCAAATATTTTCTCAGGTCCTTTCTCTCTCTCTTCTACTTCTGGGACCCCTATATATTGCGAATGTTGTTGCGTTTCATGTTGTCCCAGATGTCTCTTAGGCTGTCTTCATTTCTTTTCATTCTTTTTGCTTTATTCTGTTCTGCAGCTGTGAATTCTACCATTCTGTCTTCCAGGTCACTTATCCGTTCTTCTGCCTTAGTTATTCTGCTATTGATTCCGTCTAGTGTAGTTTTCATTTCAGTTATTGTATTGTTCATCTCTTTTTTGTTTGTTCTTTAATTCTTCTAGGTCTTTGTTAAACATTTCTTGCATCTTCTTGATCTTTGCCTCCATTCTTTTTCCAAGGTCCTAGATCATCTTCACTATCATTATTTTGAATTCTTTTTCTGGAAGGTTGCCTATCTCCACTTCATTTAGTTGTTTTTCTGGGGTTTTATCTTGTTCCTTCGTCTGGTACATAGCCCTCTGCCTTTTCATCTTGTCTATCTTTCTGTGAATGTGGTTTTGTTCCACAGGCTGCAGAATTTTAGTTCTTGTTTCTGCTATCTGCCCTCTGGTGGATGAGGCTATCTAAGAGACTTGTGCAAGTTTCCTGATGGTAGGGCCTGGTGGTGGGAAGAGCTGGGTGTTGGTCTGGTGGGCAGAGCCCAGTAAAACTATAATTCGCTTGACTCCTGCTGGGTGGGGCTGGGTTCCCTCCCTGTTGGTTGTTTGGCCTGAGGTGACCCAACACTGGAGCCTACCCGTGCTCTTTGGTGGGGTTAATAGTGGACTCTGGGAGGGCTCATGCCAAGGAGTACTTCTCAGAACTTCTGCTGCCAGTGCCCTCTTCCTCATGGTGACACACAGCACCCCCCCAACCTCTTCATTAGACCCTCCAACACTAGCAGGTACATCTGTTTCAGTCTCCTATGGGGTTACTGCTCTTTCCCTTGGTTCCCAATGTACACACTACTTTGTGCCCTCCAAGGGTGGAGTGTCTGTTTCCCTTAATCCTGCCAAAGTCCTGCAATCAACTCCCACTAACCTTCAAAGTCTGATTCCCTAGGAATTCCTCCTCCCATTGCCAGACCCCCAGGATGGGAGGCCTGACATATGGCTCAGAACCTTCACTCCAGTAGGTGGACTTCTGTGGTATAAGTGTTCTCCAGTTTGTGAGTCACCCACCCAGCTGTTATGGGATTTGATTTTATTGTGATTGCCCCCCTCCCCCCATCTCATTGTGGCTTCTCCTGTGCATGTGGGGTATCTTTTTTGGTGAGTTCCAGTGTCTTCCTGTTGATGATTGTTCAGCAGTTAGTTGTGATTCCAGTGTTCTCGAAAGAGGGAGTTAGAGCATGTCTTTCTACTCTGCCATCTTGAACCAGTCTCCCTCAACTGCTCGTTTTTTTTTGTGTTTTTGTTTTTTGTGTTTGTTTTGGCAAACATGAGTATTTGTCAGTTTTTCGTACTATTAAGACTTGGTGTCAGAGAGAAGTGATTTTCTTACTCTAAATTCTGTCGCTTACTATGTAAAAGAGGTAACTCAGAATTCTTGAGCCTCCGTAAAATAAAGAAATGATGCTACCACTTCCGTTTTATATTGGAACTGGCATAAAGTAATTTATGTATGCATATAAATGCATTAGAATAAATAGGACAGTGTAGAGTATATGGACCAACTCACTGGCTAAAGACAATTTAAAGAGCTCCAAAAAAAGAATAATTTTCTTAAGAGCATAGAAGTAGGCTTTGATTGAATAGGCTACAGTAGACCAGAATTGCTACTAAAAACAATGAGCAAAGCCAGGTAAAATAAACTTTAAGATATGTTCGTAGTCATTAAGACTATGGCTATTGAAGTAACAACACCAAGAGGCCAAGCTCTTGGAGAAGTAGAAGCCATAGAGAGAAGAGCCCAACTGTCTGTCATAGTTTCTCCTGCAAAGAATTCGCCAAATCCTAGTGCTGGGTGAGAAGCTGAAAAACCAGGCAGAGAGTGGCTAGCTGCCAAGAACCAGAGAAGTGAGCAGAGCCTTGGCAGTCTGACCACACTGGAGGAAGAACATCCAGAGGCAGGCAGGATTTGAGAGGCCAACTTCCAGGAGAGAAGGGAGGTCCTGATAAGTGAGCTAAATGCTCTTCTTTTCCCTTTTTAGCACTTACTGAATTTTTAAGGTGCTTGGAGAAGAATACTAAGAAACTGAAAGATTATTTGAAAATCTATGCAGTTATCATGGGTCTCTTGGTGAACAGGAGACAACAGTGGGAGTTCTTGACTAGCAAAAGAAGACAGCATTTTGTAAACACTCAAAGGCTCTTGGTTGAGATCTGTAAGAGCTAACCCAAAGAACTTCATCTAAAGAGAGGTATCCAATGCTTCCCCCAAACTGCACAATATCCTTGAATCAGCTCATTCCCTGATTGAATACAGTGATCTGCTCCCTCATAGGCTGCCTAAGAAAGGACAAGGTCGGTTCTATCTAAAGTAGGAGAATATCGTTCAGTGGCATTAAATAGTTCATGTACAATATCCAGCACTCAATCAAAAAAATAAAAACTAAGCCATAAATAAATAATAAATAAATAAATAAAGGAACAGGAAAACTGACAATAGCAACAAAGCAAAGACTATCCAGGTTCTATAGCTGTGAGACTAGACTTATGTTTGTGAGTAATGTGTCCAAGAACATAGATAACAACAGGAAGAATTTCATCATAGAACTGTTATCTAGTGGAAAAGAAATGAATGGAAATTCTTGAGTTAAAAAAACAATAATGGGAATTGATGATTCAGCACATGGAGTTACTTACAGATTGGACAAAACTGAATAGGTGATTAAAGTGATGATGAGTAAAATAATAGGTGAATAAAAATAATCTGGGCTAAAGAAGGAGAAAAGCGTATGTGGAAAGTACAGAAGAAAGTGTAAGAGACACATGCAACACAGAGAAGGCAAATAAAACACATGTCCTTGGTGTTATAAAAGGGAAGAGAAGATAGAGGCAGAAGCAATCTTTTAAGAGATAATGGAATTTCTTAGAAATGTAATCAATCACAGTTGGAAGCTAAGAAGTTCATGAGGGAATTGAAGCTCTACAAAGACTAATTATATGAATAGATATTGATTTTACAGAACAAAAATATTAATGTATTCGGTTGCATAAAATAGATGAGGAGTTAAAGTAATGACAAAATAACACAATAAGAGAGAGGGGAATAAATAGAGTAAATGTACGTTAAGGTAACTGTATTTTTAGGTGAGAGGTAAAGAAATAATTTATTTCTGACTGTAATGAGTCAAAGTTGCATATTATAATCATTGAAATTATTGTAAAGGATGTATATCGTAAAGCTAAAAGAAAATCAATCAATTATGAAAGAATTAATTCACAAGAAGGAGAGAAGAAAGAACATAAAACGGGTGGGACAAATAGAAATAGTAAAAGGTAAATATGAACCAAAATATGTCAGACAATACATTTAGTATAAGTGGACACAATGCTCCAATTAAAAGACTGAATTTTAAAAAACACTTAAATTTACTGACAGAGACCCTTTAAATACAATGATAGAGACATTATAAGAAAAAGGCTGGGAAAAGATCTATCAGACAAAAGTAAAGCTGGTCTGTCAATAATAGAAACAAAGTAGGCACAGTGACAAGAAGTATAACAAGAGACAATTAGCAGAACTTCATAATGTTATAAGGGTCAGTGTGCTAGAAAGATATAACCATGTTACACTTGTATGAACCTAACAGCAGGGATATAAAATATATAAGATAAAAATTTAAAGAATTACTTGAGAAATGACAAATCAAAAATTATACTGAGAGACTAACAGACCTCTCCCAATAACTGATAGTATAAACAGACCAAAAAAATCAATAAGTATATAGAGAATATAAATATTGTGATAAACAAAATTGCCTAGTTGACAGGCATAGATCATTGCTTCCAACAGTGACAGAACACACATTTTCCAGTGTATGTAGAATATATATGCACCCAATTTTGGAAAACGTTTCATGTGCAGTTGAAGTATTTGTGTATTCAATTATTATTTGGAAACTAAGAAATGTAGTTCTAAAAAATCAATAAGATAATTAAAGTATTAATGGATGTGAGAAAATATTTTAAATTAATTAATAATATATATATAATATATCAAACTTGGATGTGACTAAATCTGTGCTTAAATAAAAATTCATACTGTAAAATTAATATATTAAAACCATGTTTATAAGTATCCATTATATTTAAATATTCACTATAGCATGTTAAAAATGGAAAGGCAAGTTAAATTCAGTAAAAGTAGAAGGAACAAAATATATAAATAAGGGCAAAATTATGAAATAGAAAGTAAATGCATAATAAAAAATTGACTAGTAAAAAAGGTTTATCTTTGGAAATATATAAAATTGACATACTCATGGTAAGATTGATCAAGAGGAAGAGAGAGAGAGAGGGAGAGAAGGCACAAATTAGCTTTACTAGCAGCAATAAAAGAGCATGAATAAAGATCCTACAGGTATTGAAAATAAAATTAAAGTATATGATGAATGATGTTTTAACAGTAAATTAGAAACTCTACATGAAATTGATAACCTCCTAGAAAAATAAAATATTCCAAAACTGAGACAAGAAGAAATTTTAAAAATCATATAGTGTTACTATATTAAATTCATGAAAATCTCAGTTCATACAGCTTTATGATGAATTTTTCCAAATATTTCAGATAGATGAAACACTAATCTTATGCAACAGTTTCCAGAGCAAAGAACAATAGGAATCATTTACAAATCATTTTAAATTGCTATCATAACCTTCTTACCAAAATAGGACAAGGATATTATAAGAAAGGAAAGGAAAGCTGTAGGTCAATTCCTTTCACAGAAATAGATGTGAAAATGGGAAAATTCTAAACCAAATGTCAACATATAAAATTTAGGAATATTTAAAAGGGATAATATGTCAAGATCAAGTAGACATTATCTAGTAAAAAGGTTGGCATAAAATTTTAAAATTATTTAATATTAGTCATCATATAGAATAAAGAAAGAAAATATACACTTATCTTTATAAATTCAGAAAAGACATTTGACAAAATTAAAAATTCAGTATTAATTCATGATAAAACTCTTAGCAAAGCAGGAATCTAAAAATACTGTTCTGCTCTGATAATGTCTATCTATAAAAATCTGCACTAAGTATCATATTTGATGGTGAAATACTGACTATTAGGCCAAAATTAGGAGAACATAAAGGTGCCTATTACAATTACTTCTCTTAAGCATTTTACTAGATGTCTCAGCCTATTCCATAAGGCCAGGAAAAAACAGTTTTAAGAATTTAAAATAAAAAATATGGCTTTTGTTATTTGTGGTTTTACCCAAACATATCTATAGTATAGATTCCAATATACAGATGCAATTCCAATCAAAATCAGAACATATTTTGTTGTGGAAATTAACAGGTTGGTTCAAGTTAATTCTAAAATGTATATAGAAATACAAGGGGCCAAGAATAGCCAAGAAAATACTGAAAAAGAAAAGCTTATGAAGAGGATAAAAGTTGGTAGGTTCGCACTACTATCTATCAAGATGTATTATATAGGTTAATAATTAAGAAAGTGTTTTGTTACCACAGACATAGACAAGTAGACCAATGAAGCAGAATAGAAAATTCAGGAACAAATCAGAACTTTCACAGTCAAGTGACTATGACAAAGGTGACACAGTGATGCAGTGGTAAAAGAATGTCTTCTTTAATAAATGTTCCTAAATATTTAATAAGTGTTCCTAAATTGGGCATCAATTTGGGGAAAAAAATAACTTTGACCTCACTTTACACAGTACAGAAAAATCAATTCCAGATAGATCACAGACCTAAATATGAAAGGTAAAAAAATAAAGTTCTCAAAGTAAACATAGGAGAACATCTTTATGCCCTTAGAGTAGGCTATAATTTCTCATGAAGGACACTAAAAACATTAACCATAAAGGAAAGCTCGATAACCTGGACTTCACTGAAAGTAAGACCCATGTTTTTCAGCATACATAGACTGTTTTCCCAAAATGATCTTTTACTGGCTACACAGAAAGTCTCAAGAAATTTCAAAGGATAGAAATAATATAAATTAATTTTTATGACCATAGTACATTTAGGCTAGAAATCTATACTTAAGAGATAGTTAGAAAATTATGATATGCTAAGAAATGTCAACATTTAGTACTTCAAAATAGGTGAGTCAAAGACAGATTCATAATAGAAATCAAAATCTTTGAAATAACTGAAAAGAAAAATGCCACATTTCAAAAGTTTTGGAATGCCGTTAAAGTAATACTTAGAGAAAAACATATAATTTTAAATGAGTATATTAGGAAAAGTAGAAATGGTTAAATTAATCAGTACGGTACAAAGAAAAACTATATATTTAATGGAATTAACTTATAATTTTCATATTGCATGCACTCACTCATGATGAATGCAAGGAGAATGCATAGATGGAAATAAAAAAGATACTAATACACATTAATAAACTAGAATTCTAATAATCAATTGAAAGAAAAATTAATCATTTGAGAAGAATAAAATTGACTTTCAGTGACACTTTGAGTAATCAAGAAAGAGATAAATCCCAAATTAACAGTGTTAGGAATAAACTAAAGGAAAATCAGAATAGATGGTGCAGAATAAAAAGATAGTAACAGTATTTCAGAATAATTTTAGGCCAATAAATCTAGAAATACAGAAAAAACAGATATATTATTCAGAAAAATAACATCAAAACTGATTCAGGAAGATTTGCAAGCTTGAATAATATTAGGGAAATCTAATCAATGATCAAAAATATTCCCACTAATTTACTTTGGATAGCTTCACTATATCAAACATTTGAGAAACTTAATTTGGATGTACACCACCTCTTGTAGGAAACAAACAAAAAAAGGTAGGCATAGAGAGATTTCCCCAATTAAATTAATAACAAATACAATTTTGTACAAAAAAGGGAAACTACAGTTAATTCAATTCAAGCATATTGACGTAAGACAAAATATTTTCAAATCCAAATCCAGGATAATATATAAAAAGAGTTTTATCATGACCAAGTTGGTTTATTTTATAAATGAAAGGATGTTTTAACTTTAAAAAGTTCATAAATATCATCCACCAGATTAACAAAGTAAAGGAGAAAAGTCATATGATCATTTCAATGGCTGAACAAAATTTTTTGAAAAATTCAACACTCATTTATATAAAAGTCTTAGTAAACTTGGAAGAAAAATAACTTTGCCATTTTTAAAAAATAACGCAATTTCATAAAATAAAATGTATTAAATTAATGTTCCACATTATTCCTCAAAGAACGTCATGACATCCAGGCATTTTGCTATTTGAACAAATGTAAAAACTAGCAATCTAGTACCATCTCATTTTTACAGAAAGAATTGTTCTTTCAAGAAACTCCAGTGAAGTCTTGCTTGCTCTGTCAGTTTCTTGCTTCTATTTTCTAAGGATAAATGATATAAATATCAAAAAATAAAAAACCAAACAAAACTCTTGTTCATTTATTTTTTCAAGTATTTATCAAAGTTCTTTTCCATTTTTTTGTTTTCTCTTCTGCATTGAATAAATAATTTCTGTTCTCTTAGGGAAAAATAAATGAATATTTGGCTATCATGTCATTAGAAGCACAAATCCTCAGTTTATTCTCATCTCTGTGTTATTCCCATTAAAGCATATAGATGGTTGCAGGTGATCACTGTTCACTTTCCATGTTCATAGGCCACAAGAAGTCTATTTTCAGGAAAATTGAATTAAAGAGCTTTCTGATTCTAAGACAACTGGCCCAAAAGAGGGTGGGAAAAAGATGTCATTATGAACATCTTTATGCTGAAGAGTGAGAATTTCCAGTCTACTCCTCAGCATAGCTCTTCAGCAACAACAGAGATTTGTGTCCTTAACACTCCTACCCCATCTCTAAAGAGGAGATTGTCATATTCTTGTCTGGTAAACTGCATGTACCAGAGAAAAGATCCACAGATCCTGCCCTGTCAGTGACTTGAAATGAAAAACCTTGCTGGTGTACTCCTGTCACTAGAATGAAGCTCCATGGTTTACATAGATCCTCATGAATCAAGAAGTTTTTAGTGCCTTACTCTCAAATGTGAATGAACAAAGATCACCAGATATTTGAAGAAAACCTCCACCATGGATGGCAGAAAACAAAAAGAGAAAGATATACAAAGGAAATGGAGATAATGCATGGGGAGATGTCCAAAAAATAAAATTAATGTGCTAAGAGATAGAGTAAAACTGTGGAATTCATGAAAGAAGGAGAGTGAAATGGGAAAAAGAAAGAGAAAATCATCTAAGGAATATTTAAGTAAATTACTCATAACTAACACACATGACTCTCCAAAAAAAAAAAGTTCATCTAAAGTTCAGCAAAATGAAATAAAAACAACAGATTCACATTAAAGCATATAATCATGAAATTTTAGGACACCAAGTACAGAGAGAAACTCCTAAAAGCTTCCAAAGAAAAGAGCAAATTAATAAGTTTATTTTTGAAAATCTCAGCCAAAAGTATATGACATAACAAGAGCAGTGTATCCTCCAGAGCAAAATCGGAAGCAATGCCAAAATTCTGAGTTAAAATGAATTTCAACCAAGGATTCAAGTAGTAGGTCCCTAAAAATTCACCTCTCTTTTTAGTATTTTTCAGAGATGTAGTATAGGTTTTGTTTTAGTAAAATGAGGCAGTAAACCAAGAAAGAACAGAAAAGAGGAAAATCAACCCAGAGGAGGGATGATGAAGATTCCTTTCCCACCATGGGAAAGGGAAAGCCCATAGTGGTACCTGTGCTGAAACCTAAGAGAGTAATGAATTCAGATGGGAGCAGGAGAGTTGGAGGGCACCTGAAGGGGTATCTCTAGGGAAAAGAAGAAAAAGAGAATTGATAAATTATCAAGAGGCTTTTAATGGAACTGTTAGAAGAGGCTGGACATTTTATTTAGATGTACAAACAAAATGTAAAAAAGTGAAACAATAATTACCTTCAGGAAAAAAATAACTGCAGAACAAAATATATTCTACGAGATGTTCTGTGTGGACAATATTTACAGAGATGTAAAAATAGAGACACTGAATACAGATTTGATCAAAAGCAAATATAATCATGTGCAGGGGATGGGAAGAGGGGGAAGAATGGAAGTCAGTGAAATTGGATCCTCACCCACCATGTTATGGAGTCAATTTATAATGTCGAATGATAAACAGTAAATAGAGAACTTGTGTAAAAATAGTATTTAGAAATTCAGACTATTTGAATTTAATACTTTGCCAAAGTAAGTAAATCATAAAGATAAAAAAATGAAGTAACGGTGCATAAATTGTAAATAGGGAATAAATATGGTAGATTATACTTACTGATGGGCAGTTTTTCCTAGGATAGATTTTCTGACATATTTAAAACTGTTTTAAAGCGATCTTCCAGTTCTTATTATCGTTCCTAATTGTTTGCATTTAAGGGTATGTTATCACAGAAAAAGAAATGTCTTAAACATCCCACATTCAAAAAACCTGCTAATCATTAATATAGGTGAAAGAAAAATATAATTATTTGAGCCTATAATTTAGCTCTCTTTTATATATAAATGCAAATTGTTGTTTGCTTGATTTCATGTATGTTTTCCAAATCAGTTACACAAAGAGTTAAACAAAATATCTTTTTCAAAGCAGTTGCCTTTATGAAGATTGCCAAATGATAATTTAGTAAAAATACACTTACGGAATACTATTTAAAAACACCCAAGTGAAATTTAGTTCCCTTCATACTTTCACATCTAACTCATTTCACTTTAAAAAAATCTAACTTATTTATGCCTGGCTTAATCCTTTGGCCTGACTGAAGGAATTTATAACACACCCATAGCCTTATCTTGCAGTCAGATACCATGAGGATGGATGACCTGGGCTTGGATGACCCAATGTATTTCCTCCATACAACTACAGGTAGCTCTTTCCCACATCTAAAATTCTAGAAAAATTAAAGAGATGGACTTAGTTGGTGCTTCTAGTCCTTTGAAGAACAAATTAATTTTGCCATTCCTTCTGACTTTCATTTCTTTATAGTTGTAACATAAAAAGAATATGCATATTTAATAGGATTTAAGCAAGAAAACAAGTCACTTAAATCAACTTATCTATATTTTCTACTTTTTAAAAGTATACTTTTTATTCTTCCTTTACAGAAAAAGAAAGACACTCTCTGCTAAAAGATGACAAGGTATCATTTGAAATCCAAATATAAGCCCTAGAATTAATCTAAAGTTTTACTTATCCAAGTCCTGCTTTACAAGTCAATTCTATTTAACTTATAAATAAGTTATAAACTGCTATAGCTCCTTTAACACATTCCCTGGATTGCAACTGTTTGTTACTGATATTTGAATGAGCTAATAATTTAAAACATATTTAAAAATTTCATCATAGATCAAAATAAACATAACCATTTTTAAATCATAGAATTTCAAATTCTAGTGTATATACCAGTTTAATGTATAATAACTAGTGAAATTTAATTTTTTAACTTATATTGCTATTTCAAATATATGTACTGAAAATGAAAAATACAGTCACTGTCCTTAAGACATAGTCCTTGGTGTTACAATGTATTGAAGGGTATTCCAACATTTAGTGTGATTTACTTATTATTATTCTTAATGGGAAACTCAGTAGATTATGACAGGTAGTCTTGTTTTCAGTATAGCAAAGAAATAATGCCTATTATAAATGTCAGTATCTCTATCCTACTAGGAAAAATTTTCTCTGATAATTTTTTTATTCCACAGATGAAAAAAAATAAGCTATGTGATTTTTTTTAAAAGATTTCACAGAAAATTAGAATGTACTTTAGGATTGGCAACTTAATTCAGGACTGCCTTTACTTATTTTCACATGTAGAAATTTTTACTGTGCATTTAAAACTTTGGCAAATTGCCAAAATACAGTACACAAGGCCTCTAAGTGAGGTATGGATTTATGGTAAGAATTTTTGGGTTAAAAACAGGGCACAGAGGCCCCAATTAGTATCTTTAGATTAATGAGTTCCAGCGCTGAAACTGGTTTGAGGGTGGAATCCCCAAATCCACTATATGAGGAATCCTGAACCAAGCAGAATTGGGAGTGAATCAAAGATGCATTTGCATTGGCAATGGTTCAAAATTTTATGCAAATGTTTGCTGGTGTCCACTTGAGCTAAGGAGGAGGGAAAATAGAGTGCTAATGAGTTTTTAGTGTTGAAAACGTGAAATTTACCTTCAAGATGAGAGAACAAGTACATTTAACATTCGGATTATTTGCACCTACAACTTTTTGCCCTTAAAATGCCTCTGCCAGAAATGATTTCTTTCAGTAGCTGTACATGAAATTTTCATAGAAAATGAACTCAATTTTACCTTGATTACTCTTTTAAAATGCACACATATTGCTTCAGTCAGTCTTGTGAAATTGGTTCCTTACGTACTTATTTCATAATAACATAATAAACTAAAAGTATTGATAGCAACTCAGGAAATGAAGAACTGCATATTTTACTTTGGTATCGGTCAGACTGAATTCACATCATCAGGAACAAGTGGGGACAGAGAAGAATAAAACTACAAGAGGTTTTATAGCCTCTAAAGAGAAACAAGGGATATATGTACATTAGTCACACTCAGGCTATTATATCATTCTGTTAACTTTTCATTTTTTCCCTTTATTCTTCTTCCTTATATGGAATACCGTGAGCATGGTACTTGTTTTCAAGAAATTCACAGCTAGTGTGGGAGAAGGAAATGAAATTAATGGTTCCATTTAGGATACATAATACCAATAAAAAAACCAAGCCCTAACTTCCAGGGGCTTAAACGCAGTCTGCTGAGAATCTGGGCTGTGCACACTGTAGGGCAACTGTCCTCCATGAGTTGGCTCAGTATTGCAATTCCTAATCAAAATGTGCTTCCACTATTGTCTCAGCAGAAAAGAAAGGAAACTAGAGTTCAGCATTAGTAAATAAATGCTTCATATAGTTTCTCCCTCACATAGTTCATTGTCCAAGTCCTATGACCATTCCTACCTTCAAAGTGAGAGGGGAAGTACATTCCAATCATGGGTCCAAACGGAAAGGGTCTTTGATACAGGTGTTCACTAATAATGTCTGTCACATTAATAATTACAAATAAAGTGCCAAAAGCAGTACAGCTAAAGTGCCAAAAGCGGTGCAAATAATTTTTTTTTAATATTGTAAAAGCCAGAGGAGGTATTGTTTTGGAGGACAGCTTAGAGAAAGAATTACCTTAAAGAATGATTAGGCGTTTGTCAAGTGGAAATGGGTATCCAGGTGGGATAAGTGATGGCTGAAATGGCACAACAATAAGGGGAAAAGAGACAGGATTTAATGTTTTAAGAGTTGACTCGGGAATTTTTAAATCCCATGCTAAGGAACTTGGAATTTTTCTCGTAGGAAAGGAGGAATTCTCTAGGGTGTTAAGTAGAAGAGTAAAGCAATAATATTAGTCTTGGAAAAATCACTCTGTGGGAAAAGAGAGACTGGATTTAAGAGAATGAGATGTAGGGTATTGAAGTCTAGGCAGGAGCTGATGTGATTGTGAAGCACATCACCAAACACTGACATTGGAGATGGATTTGAGAGGCACTAGGAGGTAGAAATCAACATGGCCACTGATGGGGGCTGCTATCTGTTGGGAACTGTACTGTGAAGAAAAACATAAAGATATAAAATCTCTACCTGTAAGTACTTTATAACCTAGTAGAAAATCAGACATGTAAAGAACAACTGTGAAAGTTTAAGTGCTCTGATAGGCAACACTATTAAGAGAATGCCACAGAGAACATTGGAACCTTAGAGTGTGGAGTCATGCCAACTTCTGACTTTTTTATTGATATATCCCAGAAACCTGGGCTTTCTTCTCTTTTGTGTCTATATATTGACGTTGAACTATTTCACACGTCTAGCAAAAAGTATGTCCTTACCTGCAATGACCTGCATGCCAGTTCATTCTGAATCACCTGTTTTCAAATACTCATCCTGAATTTTATTGTCATCCAGAATTATCACACTTCTGAAATAATGAATTTAATAAATCTCATTTCTGACCATATCCTTGCATGATGACATTTAAAATCGGTACACTTGACGGTGGAAGGTCGTCGGGGTGCAGTTACAATAGACAGAAACATTCTTCTAGTCTTTAGCCTTTTATTCTGAAAGACCAGCTTAATTTCTACCATATATTATTAGTGTTCTTATCAGACATGTAGACAAACAACACAGAGGGCGTTGCAGTGTTATTCCTGGTCTTCATTCTTCCTGTTTCTCTTTTCTTTGCCATCATCTCTGATAATTTCCTCTGTGCCCACTGCACATAACTTCATATTACCATGCCCTTTTTGCGCAGCAGTGTCTGAGGAGATCCTGAGATCTCTGTGCTGTTTCTTCCCGGCCATTTCCAACTTCTCCCTAGGTAGGAGCATTAGAAATGGCAGCAATTAGCTCTAGCAAAACATGGCCCCCTCCCTTCTTGATCAAATAGAACTTTATTATTAAGTACTAGTCGAAATAAACAAGCCATTATTTATGACACAGAAATATGTCATTCAGGGATCTTTATAGTAATGCTATTTAATGAAATAGGAATTGACTTAATTATGCCCTGCTTTCTTCATGCCATTTACTTATGGTCATGTCAGTTTTTATACTACCACTTTAAATTTTAAGCCCTCAGTGTACAAGAATTCCACCTAATCACTCAACACAGCATTTAGCTGAGCTTCATCCATTAGTTCCTGCTGCTTTGATGTTTTCAGTTTTACTGATAAAATTGACATTATTTGAAACTTTAGATCAGTATAACTTATCGCTGAAAGTGTCTGCTGTTGCAACTAATTTTATTTATTTTATTAGATACTTATATTTGGTTTTTTTACAGTACAGTTGATATAGTTTTTTTTGAATTTTATTTTTTAATACAGCAGGTTCTTATCAGTTATCTATTTTATACATATTAGTGTATATATGTCAATCCCAATCTCCCAATTCATCCCACACCCCACACCCCCACTTTCCTCCCTTGGTGTCCATACGTTTGTTCTCTACCTCTGTGTCTCTATTGCTGCCTTGCAAACTGGTTCATCTCTACCATTTTTCTAGATTCTACATATAGATGTTAATATACGATATTTGCTTTTCTCTTTTGGAATCACGTCTCTAAAAATGACCCAGTTTTGTTCCTTCTTTATGGCTGCGTAATATTCCATTGTATATATGTACCACTTCTTCTTTAACCATTCGTTTGTCGATGGGCATTTAGGTTGCTTCCATGACCTGGCTATTGTAAATAGTGCTGCAATGAACATTGCAGTGCATGTGTCTTTTTTTTTCTTTTTAATTTTTATTGGAGTAAAAAAATTATAATTAAAATTTGCTTTACAGTGGTGTGTTAGTTTCTGCTTTATAACAAAGTGAAACAGCTGTATGTATACATATATCCCCCTATCTCTTCCCTCTTGGGTCTCCCTCCCATCCTCCCTATCCCACCCCTCTATGTGGTCACAAAGCACCGAGCTATGCAGCTGCTTCCCACTAGCTATCTATTTTACATTTGGCAGCGTATATATGTCCATACGACTCTCTCACTTTGTCCTAGCTTATTTGTTTTTGTGCCAGTACCATATTATCTTGATTACTGTAGCTTGTAGTATAGTCTGAAGTCAGGGAGCCTGATTCCTCCAGCTCTGTTTTTTTCCCTCAAGATTGCTTTGGCTGTTTGGGGTCTTTTGTGTTTCCAACCAAATTGTGAAATTTTTTGTTCTAATTCTATAAAAAATGCCAGTGGTAGTTTGATAGGGATTGCAGTGAATCTATAGATTGCTTTGGGTAGGGTAGTCATTTTCAGAATATTGATTCTTCCAACTGAAGAATCTGGTATATCTCTCCATCTCTTTGTGTCATCTTTGATTTCTTTCATCATTGTCTTATAGTTTTCTGAGTACAGGTCTTTACTTCCTTAGGTAGGGTTATTCCTAGGGATTTTATTCTTTTTGTTGCAATGGTGAATAGGATTGTTTCCTTAAATTCTCTTTCTGATCTTTCATTGTTAGTGTATATGAATGCAAGAGATTTCTGTGCATTAATTTTGTATCCTGCTACTTTACCAAATTCATTGATTAGCTCTAGTATTTTTCTGGTGGCATCTTTAGGATTGTCTATGTATAGTATCATGTCATCTGCAAACAGTGACAGTTTTACTTCTTCCTTTCCAGTTTGTGTTACTTTTATTTCTTTTTCTTCTCTGATTGCCACGGCTAGGACTTCAAAACTATTTTGAATAATAGTGGCGAGAGTGGACATCCTTGTCTTATTCCTTATCTTAGAGGAAATGCTTTCAGTTTCTCACCATTGAGAATGATGTTTACTGTGGGTTTGTTGTATATGGCCTTTATTATGTTGAGGTAGGTTCCCTCTATGCACCTTTCTGGAGAGTTTTTATCATAAATGGGTGTTGAATTTTGTCGAAAGCTTTTTCTGCATCCATTGAGATGATCATCTGTTTTTTATTGTTCAATTTGTTAATATGGTGTATCACATTGATTGATTTGCATATACTGAAGAATACTTGCATCCCTGGGATAAATCCCACCTGATCACGGTGTATGATCCTTTTAATATGCTCTCGGATTCTGTTTGCTAGTATTTTGTTGAGGAGTTTTGCATCTATATTCATCAGTGATATTGGTCTGTAATTTTCCTTTTTTTGTAGTATCTTTGTCTGGTTTTGATATCAGGGTGATGGTGACCTCGTAGAATGAGTTTGGGAGTGTTTCTTCCTCTGAAAATTTATGGAAGACTTTGAGAAGGATGGTTGTTATCTCTTCTCTAGATGTTTGATAGAATTCACCTGTGAAGCCGTCTGGTCCTGGGCTTTTGTTTGTTGGGAGCTTTTTACTCACAGTTTTAATTTCATTATTTGTGATTGGTCTGTTCATATATTCTATTTCTTCCTGGTTCAGTCTTGGAATTTGTCCATTTCTTCCAGGTTGTCCATTTAATTGGCATAGAGTCGCTTGTAGGAGTCTCTCATGATGCTTTTATTTCTGCGGTGTCTATTGTAACTTCTCCTTTTTCATTTCTAATTTTATTGATTTGAGTCCTCTCCTTTTCCTTGATGAGTCTGGCTAAGGGTTTATCAATTTTGTTTAATCATCTCAAAGAACCACCTTTGAGTTTTATTGATCTTTGCTATTGTTTTCTTTGTTTCTATTTCATTTATTTCTGCTCTGATCTTTTGATTTCTTTCCTTCTAACTTTGGGTTTTGTTTGTTCTTCTTTCTCTGCTTCCTTTAGGTGTAAGTTTAAATTGTTTATTGGAGAGTTTTCTTGTTTCTTGAGGTAGGGTTGTATTGCTATAAACTTCCCTCTTAGAACCTCTTTTGTTGCACCCCATATGTTTTGGATCATCATGTTTTCATTGTCATTTGTCTCTAGGTATTTTTTGATTTCCTCTTTGATTTCTACAATGATCTCTTGGTTATTTAGTAACATATTGTTTATCCTCCATGTGTTTGTGTTTTTTACAATTTTTTCCCATGTAATTTATTTCTAATCTCATAGCGTGTGGTCAGAAAAGATGCATGATATGATTTCAATTTTCTTAAATTTACTGAGGTTTGACATGTGACCCAAGATGTGATCTATCCTAGAGAATGTTCCTTATGCACTTGGGAAGAAATTGTACTCTGCTGTTTTTGGATGGAATGTCCTATAAATATAAATTAAATCTATCTGGTCTGTTGTGTTATTTAATGCTTGTGTTTCCTTATTAATTTTCTGTTTGGATGATCTGTCCATGGTGTAAGTGAAGTGTTAAAGTTCCCGCTATTATTGTGTTACTGTCAATTTCCTCTTTTATAGCTGTTAGCATTTGCCTTATGTATTGAGGTGTTCCTATGTTGGGTGCATATATATTTATAATTGTTATATCTTCTTCTTGGATTGATCCCTCAATCATTATGTAGTGTCCTTCGTTGTCTCTTGTAACATTCTTTATTTTAAAGTCTATTTTATCTGATATGAATATTGCTACTCCAGCTTTATTTTGATTTCCATTTTGCATGGAATATCTTTTTCCATCCCCTCACTTTCAGTCTGTATGTGTCCCTAGGTCTGAAGTGGGTCTTTTATAGACAGCATATATATGGGTCTTGTTTTTGTATCCACTGAGTGAGCCTGTGTCTTTTGGGTGGAGCATCATTTAATCCATTCACTTTTAAGGTAATTATCAATATATATATATTCCTATTACCATTTTCTTAATTGTTTTGAGTTTTTTTTGTTTTAAGATTCTTTTTTTTTTTTTTTGATGTAGACCATTTTTAAAGTCTTTGTTGAATTTGTTACAATATTGTTTTTGCTTTATGTTTTGGTTTTTTGGCTACAAGGCATGTGGGAGCTTCGCTCCCTGACCAGGCATTGAACTTACACCCCCTGCATTGGAAGGCAAAGTCTTAACCACTCTACCACCAGGGAAGTTCCTTTGGTTTATTTTTGTAGGTCTTTTTCTTCTCTTGTCTTTCCCACATAGAGAAGTTCCTTTAGCATTTGTTGTAGAGCTGGTTTGGTGGTGCTGAATTCTCTTAGCTTTTGCTAGTCTGTAAAGCTTTTGATTTCTCAGTTGAATCTGAATGAGATCCTTGCAGGGTAGTGAAATGTTGGTTGTAGTTTCTTCCCTTTCATCACTTTAAATATATCATGCTACTCCCTTCTGGCTTATAGGGTTTCTGCTGAGAAATCAGCTGTTAACCTTATGGGAATTCCCTTTGTGTGTTGTCATTTTTCCTTTGTTGCTTTCAACAATTTTTCTTTGTCTTTAATTTTTGTCAGTTTGATTACTGTGTGTCTCGGTGTGTTTCTCCTCGAGTTTATCCTGCCTGTGACTCTCCGTGCTTCCTGGACTTGGGTGGCTATTTCTTTCCCCATGTTAGGGAAGTTTTCAACTATAATCTCTTCAACTTTTTCTTGGGTCCTTTCTCTCTCTCTTCTCAGTCTGGGACCCCTATTATGAGAATGTTGGTGCATTTAATGTTGTCCCAGAGGTCTCTTAGGCTGTCTTCATTTCTTTTCGTTCTTTTCTCTTTATTCTGTTCCATGACAGTGTTCCACCATTCTGTTTTCTAGGTTACTTATCTGTTCTTCTGCCTCAGTTATTCTGCTATTGATTCCTTCTAGTGTATTTTTCATTTCAGTTATTATACTGTTCATCTCTGTTTGTTTGTTCTTTAATTGTTCTAGTTCTTTGTTAAACATTTCTTGCATCTTCTCAATCTTTGCCTCCATTCTTTTTCAGAGGGCCTGGATCATCTTCACTATCATTATTCTGAATTCTTTTTCTGGAAGGTTGCCTATCTCCGCTTCATTTAGTTGTTTTTCTGGGGTTTTTTCTTGTTCCTTCATATGGTACATAGCCCTCTGCCTTTTCATTTTGTCTACCTTTCTGTGAGTGTGGTTTTTGTTCCACAGGCTGCAGGATTGTAGTTCTTCTTGCTTCTGCTGTGTGCCCTCTGCTGGATGATACTATCTAAGAGGCTTGTGCAAGATTTCTGATGGGAGTGACTGGTAGTAGGTGCAGCTGGGTGTTGCTCTGGTGGGCAGAGCTCAGTAAAACTTTAATCTGCTTGTCTGTTGATGGGTGGGGCTGAGTTCCCTCCCTGTTGGTTGTTTGCCCTGAGGTGACCCAGCACTGGAGGCTACAGGCTTTTTGGTGGTGCTAAGGGTGGACTCAGGAATGGCTCACACCAAGGAGTACTTCCCAGAACTTCTGCTGTCAGTGTCCTTGTCCCCTCAGCGAGTCACAGCCACCCCCTGCCTCTGCAGGAGACCCTCCAACACTAGCAGGTAGGTCTGGTTCAGTCTCCTATGGGTCACTGCTCCTTCCCCCCTGGGTTCTGATTTGCACACTACGTTATGTATGCCCTCCAGGAGTGGAGGCTCTGTTTCCCCTAGTCCCGTTGAAGTCCTGTAATCAAATCCCTCTAGCCTTCAAAGTCTGATTCTCTGGGAATTCCCTCTCTGGTTGCCAGACTCCCATATTGGGAAGCCTGACTTAGGGCTCAGAACCTTCACTCCAGAGCGTGGACTTCTGTGGTATAAGTGTTCTCCAGTCTGTGAGTCACCCACCCAGTTGTTATGGGCTTTGATTTTATTGTGATTGCGCCCCTCCTACCGTCTCACTGCGGCTTCTCCTTGGTCTTTGGATGTGGGGTATCTTTTTTGGTGAGTTCCAGTGTCTCCCTGTCAATGACTGTTCAGCAGTTGGTTGTGATTCTTGTGCTCTCGCAAGAGGGAGTGAGCGCACATCTTTCTACTCTGCCATTTTGAACCAATCTCTCCAATACTTATATCACTTAAATTTGTTGATAAACACTAGTAGTCCTAAAGTATTCATATAAAGAGATGTTGAAATTCCATCTAAGGCTCTCAATAATCACCAAAACAAATTAACTAAATTTATTTTCATCTTAATCTTTTTTTGTAAAAATATTTTGAAATAAATATGCAATTAATCCTCTGTAGTATTTTTTTAAAAAAAGCGAACAGTTCTTGTTCACAGAACCAATCTCTGTATATTTGGAAGTAAAAAAGAGTAGTGGTAGTGAATCACAAAAATCTGATTCAAGAGAGATCTTAGAAGCTATTTCTATTATAAAGATGAAAAACTAAGGCCCCAAGATATCAAGTGTCTTCCTTCAGATACTTTGGCAAGGAGGAGCAAGATTAAGTGGCAAGACCACTGGCTTGGAAATTAGAAGGCTCTAGTTTTATTTCTAGCAATGCCAAATATTTTTTTATACCTCAGTTTTCTTATCTCTTAAACAAAAGAGATGGGTTGTATAATCTTCCAGTTCCCTTCCAATTTAAGTCAAAAATTTGAAGACCAAGTCACACTAGAATTCAAAAGTGTAGTTAATGACTACATTCCTGAGGGCTTAGAGGATCAATGTCAAATGGAGAGAGATACAAGAATTAAGCTTGGGCATCAGCACGGCTAGGCAAGCCAAGAGCAGCCAACATTCGGAGGCAATTAGATAAGATGAATATGGTTGGTACCAAGAACAGTGCATGTGAGAGAGAGATCAAGTCAAGTCCTGGCAGCCCAGGCAAGTCAGCACATAAAGAGTCCAGTGGATAAGAAGTTCAGAGGCCAGTGAAACAAGAGAATAGAACAGGAATCTGGGTCTCAAGAAGTCTGCATATCCAGAATGGATATATTTCAGCAACTAAGTATATGATATGGCTAGGGCTTTGAGCCCAAAGTCAGGAGTAATCTCAGAGGGTGAATGGTCTTAAACTGCAGAGGGCATGTCTTGTTAGAGACCAGAGGAAGTGGGTTGGGAAACATGGAAGATTCTGACATGATCCCTCTCTTCTATATAAAATGTATTCTAATGTATATTTAATATTCATATTTAATATTTTAAAATTTATATAATATGTGCATTATAATGTACCTTACCTTGATATCTCATTGGAAAGGTTCTAAGTCACTGAATAATAAGTGAGGATGAAAAATGGATGAAGCAGAGAGACAACTACATTGCTCTGAATATAAAGGGCATACAAGATGGGGCTGATAGAGTTCTGTAGTTATAGGGGATCTGAAAAATAGGTTAAAAGGAGCCATTACTCCCAGAAGACATGTTTGAAGAGGATTTTTCTGAGAGGAACTTTACACAACTTGAAAATACAACCCTTCTAAAAAGATTTAATAAAATATCCATTTCTTATTAATGCAATATTGGTGCTTAGGGCACAGGGCAAAGATAAATGCTGTCCTTATGTGTCCAGTCCCACTTAGTCTCTGAAAATATTCCCTACTCCTAGGAGAGTGGTCCTCAAGTGGTGTTTATAAACAACAGAGTCTTTTGAGAAACATTGTCAAATTACAAATATCTCCCACCAACACTGCCCACACCCACGTACACACAGTGTACAAACACACCCCATATGCTGACAGAAGTACACCAGCACAATGTAGTGATTCTGGCATCTTTTTGATATTAAAAAACCACTGCTCTAAGAGCTACTGCATGTTTATCTCTGCTTCATAGCAATAAACGTGTTTTAATATGCTCATCTTAAGTTTTTTTACTCATTGTATAAAGGAAAGTATTTTTTAAGTTCTCGTTTGCTGTACTCAATGTATCTCATTCCAGATAATGGAATGGAGTTCAATTCTGGTTACAGGTGAAAGGAGGCTGTTAATTAAACCTTTCAAGTATGGAAAGGAGGACAGGTTCCATCCATGCCCTTCCTGCATGGACTTAGATCTGTGTGCACCCGAGAATTTTCTGGCTCTTGCCCGTAGCTATGTTTCCAGCTGGGAGAGATACAGCTCCCCTTAGCAAGAAGCAAATATTTTTCACTTTTCAAAAGGTATTATCTGTTCTGCCACAGATAAGGCAGGATGTAAACCTGACCCACCGGCAGCTCATCAGGAGGAATTTATCTGGAAACTTCCCCTGAGGAGCCACAACACTTCTGAAAACAGCTGAAACCAACACCTGAAAAGAAAGGGGAAAACTGGTTAAGCTAGTTTGAACAGTGAAGTCGTTAGCAACTAGAAACACCATCCTCTTCAGCCGGTCTCCTTCACTCTTCCTCCTGCTTCTTCATTATTGAAGGGTGAATTTCCTGTAGTCTAGGGAACTTCCTTTCAAGGTTTGAAATAGAATCCTTAGCAGTCCTTCCCCAATCTTAGGTACAATTTCATGCTTTGCTTTCTTCCATCCATATACCCCTGTTTCATGGTTTCCCAAAGTACAGTCTTCTTCCATTCTGACAGTTTATGTAATTTCCCAAATCATACTTATTCCTTCCTTGTCTTGAATTCCCACTAACACTCCCAATAAATTATAACTTCCCTCTCCTCTGTTGACGTTACCCTAAAAAATTCAAATGGAGGACATCCTTCCGATATTCCTTTAGTATCTTGATAAAAAATAGAGCATTTTCCACTTAGCTGATGTGACTTTTAGATTTTAGTATTTACCAATATCACTCACCTGCCTCTTTCCCTTTGAAATATGTCTTCATTTATACCACTTTTTATATCATTCTTTCCTAACTTGTTTTCAGTTTACTCTCACCCAGTTGAGTGGCTACAATGTGCAAGATGTTGTGATTGATATACGGCATAGTTACTTATAAAAATATAAGGGAGAAGTATAGATAAAGTACGATGGAATATCAGAGGGGGTCGACATTTCTTCTTGTTAGGATAATCAAAGAGAGCTCCTAGGAAGAAAAGATAGTGAGATGAAAGTTGGGTTGGTAAAATAGAAGGGAAGGGGAATACAAAGAGCAAGGGGACAAAGGTTTAAAGGCTTAGTGTCTGCTCCAGGATACCAGGTAGTCCAGTTTGACATCAGCAAATGCTGTGTTCTGAGAGATATAGGTGGAGGTGATAGTGAAAATATGCAGGTTGAGGAGGTTGCTCAGGGCAAAAGGTAAAAGGAAAAGGATGCTTATAATGGAATCGTCCTCATTCACAACATGAGAGATTGGAGGGGAGTCAGAAAGGTAGTGATGGGAGAGTCAGAAGACAACTGGGGATCAAAACTCCAGGGAGCATAAGAGTCCTTATGCTTAAGAGAGTTCTTAATCTCGCTCTCATCTGTCATCATGTAGAAGTAGAAGCAAGAGAATTTTAGAGTGAAAACTTTACAGTGAACGGTAAGCAAGGAAAGACTAATGGTGATTGGCAATTTGCCATTAATTACTGGTAAGTGTATGGTTATAAGTTTCCTTTACATACAAACTTCAACTTTTTATTCTCTATAGGGTTTTGAAACGGGGTATAGTGATAGGACAAATGCTGTAAGGAAATCAAGCTATGAGAGTGAGAAAAGGGAAGGAGAAGTTGATACCTGATCTTGGAATTTTACATCTACAGCTAGATCTCCAGATGCATTAAGAAGGACAAAAAATGGTCCATAGGCAAACAGATTAAGATAAAGACAGCTTTAATATGGACAGAGGTACATTGCATTGACATAATCTAAACATGAATCACTCAAACTATGGAAATTCCTGGAACCAATATTTTCCAGTCTCTAAGTATTCCTCGGTACATTATTTTCTTTAATTGAAGTATAGTTGATTTACAATATTATATTAGTTTCAGGTGTACAACACAGTGATTCAATATTTTTATAGAATATACGCCATTTAAAATTATTATAAAATAACGGCAATATTTCCCTGTGCTGTACAATATATCCTTGTAACTTATTCATTTTATGCATAGTAGTTTATACTTATTAACCCCCTACCCTGATCTTGCCCCTCTCCCTTTTCCTCTCCTCACTGCAACCACTAGTTTTTTCCATATATCTATGTCTATTTCTCTTTTGTTATATTCATTTGTTTGTTTTACTTTTTATCCACATGTAAATGATGACATAGAGTATTTGTCTTTCTCTGTCTCACTTACTTCACTAAGCATAATACACTCTAGGTCCATCCATGTTGTTGTAAATGGCAGAATTTCATCCCTTGTTATGGCTGAGTAATATTCCATTATATCTTCTTTATCCATTCATCTGTTGATGGACACTTAGGTTGCTTCCATATCTTGTTATTGTAAATAATGCTGCCATGAACATTGGGGTGCGTGTATCTTTTTGAATTAGTGTTTTTGTTTTGTTCAGGTATATACCCAGGAATGGAATTGCTTGATTTTATAATAATTCTATTTTTAGTTTTTTGAAGAACCTCCATACTGTTTTCCACAGTGGCTGCACCAATTTACATTCCCACCAACAGTGTACTAGGGTTCCCTTTTCTGCACATCTTCACAAACATTATTTTTATTTGTAGACATTTTGATGATAGCTATTCTGACAGATGTGAGGTGATATCTCATTGTGGTTTTGATTTGCATTTCTCTAGTGATTAGCAATGTTGAGCATCATTTCACATGCCTCAAAGGTACGTTATTGACCAGATATATTGGATGCAATGTATCTTTTGAATTTTCTAGTGCTGAAAAGTTGAGATTTCATGGACTACCACCTAACGCACCAGTAGTAAAAGTCTCCGTGTGGGATGACCACATCCTTATGTCTTCTTCAGAGTCTAGAACGATATATTGGGAACTCAATAACATTTAATAATTATTAATAATAACTACATTGAATGAAACTGTCATTTTCCCATGTTTTATATGCTTTGAAGTTCAGAATTTTACTTACATTTTTATCTATCTTCACCTTATTTATAAGTTTCAAATGCTTCTTAATCAGATAATCTTGTGTTTTCTAGCACACACATATACCTCAGACTTTTAAGAGCATTCTAACCTTGCTCAGGAGATGGTCATTCTGATATTATCAGCTGATGGGCCATTACTCTGACATTATGCTCTTGTAAAACACTTACCTCAGATATTTGTAGCAAATGCCAGTCTTTTGGGAGATTGTGGAAGAGTGGTAATACTATTACTGCTACTATAATTAATAGTAATAATTTTGATCCCATTGTATATAAGTCAAGTACAATTGCTAGTATTTTACCCATGCTAACATAATTTAGTTTCACAACCCTATGAGGAAAGTAGTATTATTGCCCTCATTTTACAAATGCACTCAAGGTATATTCAGGTTGTTTCTTTTACTTACTACTTGCAAAGTGAAGGTGAAGACTAGACAGCCATATCATCATTTTTTTTTTCTTTGCGGTACACGGGCCTCTCACTGTTGTGGCCTCTCCCGTTGCGGAGCACAGGCTCCGGACGCGCAGGCTCAGCGGCCATGGCTCACGGGCCCAGCCGCTCCGCGGCGTGTGGGATCTTCCCGAACCGGGGCACGAACCTGTGTCCCCTGCATCAGCAGGCGGACTCTCAACCACTGCGCCACCAGAGAAGCCTCATCATTTTTTTTTAAATTAACTTTTAATTTTGGAAAAATTTTAAATTCACAGAAAAGGTGTGGAGATAGTACAGAAAGTTCCTGTATATCCCACACCCATTTCCCCTTACTGTTCACATAGTGCATTAGCATAGTACAACTGTCACATATAATGAATCAGTATTGGTACATTAGTTCAAAGTCTATTCAGATTTCCTTAATTTTACCTAATGCTCTAGGATCCCATCCAGGATTCCACATTACATTTAGTCATCATGTTTCCTTAGATTCCTCTAAAGTGTGACAGTTTCTCAGTCTTTCGTTATATTTTATGACAGTTCTGAAGTTATTGGTCATGTATTTCATAGAATGTAGAATGTCTTAGTTTTGTTGATGTTTTTCTCATTATTGTACTGGGGTTATGGATTTTGGAAAGAATACCACAGAAGTAAAATGCCATTCTCACCACATCATATCAAGGGTATATACTATCAGCATAATTTATCATTGTTGATGTGGAACTTGATCACTTGTCTAAGGTAGTGTTTGTCAGGTTTCTCCTCTCTAAAGCTACTCTATTCCCCGCTTTCCCTATTATAAATTTTGGAGTGAAGTCACTAGGTAGACTCTCAGTTAAGGAATTTAGGTTATGTGCCTCCTCCTTGATAGGGAGTATCTACACAAATTTTTGGAATTCTGCATGGAAGATTTGTCTCATTTATTGATTTATTGAATTATTCATTCATTCATTCAATCATTTATTTATATTATTGTGGACTCATGGAAATGTATTTTCTGCTTTGGTTTATAACCCAATACTACATTATTTATTTTGTTGCTCAAATCATTGGCTTTTGGGAACTCTTTCATTCAGCTTCTGTGTCCATATACCATACTTCCATTGTGTGTTTTTCATATCTACCTTTTGAAGAGAGAGGATACTTTATGTGTTCTTTCAGTTCTTAAATTCCTATTCATAGGACAATTTTAGATTTTCTGTGTTCTCCTGTGTCAGTAAACAGCAATGCACAAAGTAGCATTTAAGCTGAATATTTACCTTTATTTGATGCCTACTATAAGCATTTGGATGCTGCATTATGCTATTTTTTTCTTTTAGAACTGACAGTGTATATGTTTAATAAGCAGATAAATATTTAATGCTTGAACTTGCAAGTCTTTGCCTGCTGTATTTAAAAGAAAAAAGGTGTGAATCTAATAGAAAATGAACCTTAATTACATACCTTACATAGCAAAGAAATTTGGCATTGTCTAGTACTTGGTTGAAGTCCTTCCACAATAATCTTTACAATGAATCATTTAGAAAAGAGTTTTGAACTATTCATAATTTAAGTGTAAACTATTTTATTATAATATATCTGCCATTTGAGACTTTCATTCCAGAATATCTATATTGTGACCTGTGCATTATATTTTTGCCATCAGAAATCTGGTTATTATTTTTGCACCCATTTTCAATTTATCAGTTCTAGTTTTTAGTCTTCTGACGTGTTTTTGGTCAAGTCTCAAATTTGAGTATATTTTTTATTTGTTAAATTAAGCATAATTTAACAGTGAGACCAAATATTTCTTGTTAAAATAATCACACTGTTGAAATACGAAATATTCTGATTATACTTTTTTGATCACACAGTTGTTTTGGGCCATAGTATTTTGACCTTAACAAGGTTTGTGTATATGAAAATTTGAAGTAAAACAGTCAGAACAGAACACATTTTCATTGTGAAGTATTTTCTGGGAATAGTAGCCACTAGATTAATCTAATTCTTTACGAGAGTTCTCTACAGTGCATTTAAAATCTTTTCAAGGTCAAATAGTGGGTTGGGTCCAAACATTTTGACTCTTGTCATTCATTCAACAACCGCTTAATATATATTCTGTGTACCAGACACAGTTATGTTTGCATGGAACACAGCAATGAACAAATCAGGGAAAGTGCCTAACCGATAATGCTTACATTTTGTATAAACAAAATTAATTGTTTTGCTAACAACATGCCCAGCAATTCTCCCACCAAAATCAGCTACCTACTGTGTTCAAAATTTCTTCTCTTCACCTTGCTGAACTACTTGATCATAGGGCCACGTTGGGGTGGGGCTGTGGTGGGGTGGAAGTTGGTGGGTAAGGTCCTTGAGCATCTCTATTTCTTAGTGGATATAGTCCTTCCACATTTCTTTGTGGTTTTTTTCTCCCCTCCTTATACTATTAGGAAATCAGCCCAAGATTTTCTTTCTTCCTCTGATTACATTTTTTTTTAATGTTGTATTTTATCTCTAGGCCATGAATTTAATATCTTAAGGGAAGAACATTCATCTCCAGAATTCATTCCCTTTTTGCTGTAAGCAAGTCAGGTTTGCCTGAATTTCATGACAGAGGATAATTGTTTTTATTTTGGTCTGACTCACTTTAATATATAGCTAAGTTTTTCTTGCTTACTCTTAATTTTACTTCTTGATCAATCATAAGTGTTTCATTTATTAAGCAAATATGTACTCAAAATTTAATTTGTTAGGAGTAGGGAAAGAAAAGACTTAAGAAATCAAGTAGTACCAGAATAATAGTAAACGCTGTAAGAAAATAGTACAAAGGATAGAATATGTTATTCTCACCCCGTTCTCATGTATAGCCTTGAATTTTATGGAAATCAATCCTGGTCACTAGGGGAGCAATGAAGGGAGTTTGAGATGCCCACCAGCAAAGTTTGGCATTGATAGTATTGGTAAACCAAATGCAAATTCTGTGGCCTGAATGGTATTATTTCAGATAGGATGAGTAAAACGTATTTTTAGTCATGACGTAGTTTACCTGTAGGAGTGCTACACAGAGATTTTAAAGCAACGAATAACTTTAAAATAACATTTTTAATACAATATGTTTTCTGAAACTTGTTCTTTGGTTTTTGGTAACTAAAATATAAGAAAAGTACTTATATGTAAGTGTTTTCTCTATACCTCGATATTCTGAGCTACATCTTAACTAACATTACATTTTCATCCATCCACCAACCATCTACCCACCTATTTGTACATTTATTCATGAAACTTTTCTTGAAGGGTTCACAGTTGCTATAATACCTGACTCATGGCTACAGATGCTATAAAATCTACCTAGAGTTCCTGAACTGATGCAATTCATTGTAATAAAATCTACTTGTTCAGTAAAGTTTTTCAACTAGAGTACTGAGATCTTAATGTCATACCATGAAAGAAATCTGGAAGGAGATAAGTGATGGATCTCTAGTGTAATTTCTGAAGTACTTCCTTGGTTTACTGGGGATTGGACTCTAGACTCCCTTTTTATTCTTGATTCTTGACCACACCCCATCTGTAATATGGAAATGTTTCTCTACTATGAAATAAAAATTATTTACTTCCTCAAGCTCTAAAACTTCCCATTCTTCCCTTATGTAAGTGATTTCCAAGCACTTAATCATAGAAGCTGTGATTTACTAAGGAGAAAGAGTAAAGATGTTCCTCCATCATGATTTTCTAAAACACCTCTAGTAGCCAATATCAGTATGGCCATATACCTGAGTAAAACCTTTCTCCAATTAAAAAAATGTGGTATAAAGTTTTCAAAGACATGCATAAGTAAAATAACGATTGAATATCAGTGTATTTACCTCTAGCTTAAGGCATAAAATACTACATGAGAAGTTAAAGTTTCCTATGAATTCTTGATATCATTCCTCTCTCTCCACGCCCAGAGGCAACCATTATATTGAAATGTGTGTGTATCATCTATATGTATTTTTTTACATTTATTACTGATCCATGTTGTTCTAAACTGTACATATATATGTGTGTATATGTATTACTTTAAACTTCATATAAATGTTATATACATTATTTTACAATTTGCATTTTTCTCTGAAGATAATTGGTCATTTCTACTGACATGAATAGGTCTAGTTAATTTGTTTCTGCTGCTCTGTAGTATTTCACTCTCTGAGAATACAAGTTTATTCATCTATTTTTCTATTGATGAACATTTATATTGATACCAATTTTGTTTTTGCCATAACAATGTTTTCATGTACTTTCATGTACATGTCTTTAAATATATATATATATATATATATATATAAAATAAGAGTTTCTCTGAGATTTAAGCTAACAATGGGATGGTGCATCCTCATTTTTACTATATACTGTTAGTTGGTCTCCAAATTGGTCATGGCAATATATTCCTCCACTTGCAGGATGAGAGAGTTTCCCTGATGCGTATATCACTGAGGACACTTTTTGGCTAAAGAAAAAGGCCCCATGTGTGCAGTGCAGTGCCTGTTGACATCATACAGTCTCTTGTTCTCAGTTGACTACTTCTCTGGAAACAAGATCAATGACACTATTTCTCTCTCTTCACTATTAGGGATTTATAGCACTTCATCTACATAGAGGCAAGGATGTTTGGTGAAAGCTAGCTGCTCACTACATATTTACCTTATAGAGGGGAAACAGTAGTCTCCAGCAATACTTGCAGTTTTTACTTCTTAAGTTTTACTTACTGCAGTTGGCAGTAGCTGGGCACTTGCTCATAATCTCTAAATGGTAAATGATATCTAAAGATAAATGGTCATATTCTATTTCCTAAATGAGTATCAGCCCTCCGATATTGAATTAAAAGAGCCAACAAACAGTAAACGATATCCCATTTCCCCAAAAGATGGATATGTATACACTGTATAGATATGTATACCTATGTGTAAAATTGGTGCCTCTCACCTCCAACTTCTCCCTTTATTGCCCTGCTTGTGATACTTCAGCTAAACCTTTTAAACATTTCTCCTTAGTTTAACCCTGTTAAATTTGCATTGAGGCACAATGCAGGATAAAGGGGCTTCTCTTCCTTGTCCCAGTGTATCTTTTTTCTTCTTGCTATTGCAGCATTTGGCTGCAGCATAAAGGCAGACACGTAAAGGACATGTAAAGGCAGACATTTAGTGGTACTCACTCCCAAAGAGCTTCAGCATTTTCCCCATGAACAACTTCCAGGGGAATTTCATGGGCATCCAGGCAGTTCCTGATGAATACTGCTGGTGTCCTAGACAGTACACTGGTAATTTCAGCAGCACCTCCCCAGGTAGCTTCTAGGTGAGTTTTTTTTTTTTTTTCGGCACTCCATTGGGTAGTTGCATGTGTGCAAACATTATACTGTGGCATCTTAATGAACTACTCTATGAACAAGTAGGCTACAGCTATATCTGCTACGACAAGGTCTGCAACTCAGCCTTGGGGGTGGGGTCCTTCTCCCAAATTGCCTCTTCTTTGGTACTCTACCTCAGTCCTATGGGTAGGGTAGTAGTTGATCCCTGTATCTGCTGCTCCTGTATTCTTTATGTTTCCCTTTATCCTCTTGATAGCTAATCCCCTGTTACTAGTTAATAACCTTTTATACTAAACATTTATTGTTCAAATTACTCTGTCATTTCTGTCTCCTGATTTGACCCTGACTGCTCTGGTATTTAAGCAAATGTACACTCCATAACATCTCACACAGTTCAATTATCTTAAAGAGAAAGTACAATTAGGGCTTCCCTGGTGGCTCAGTGGTTGAGAGTCCGCCTGCCGATGCAGGGGAGATGGGTTTGTGCCCCGGTCCGGGAAGATCACACATGCCCCGCAGCGGCTGGGCCCGTGAGCCATGGCCGCTGAGCCTGCGCGTCCGGAGCCGGTGCTCTGCAATGGGAGAGGCCACAACAGTGAGAGGCCCGCGTACTGCAAAAAGAAAAAGAAAATACAATTAATAGTTAGGGCTCTACAAATATATAAGATGTTTTAAATTTATTTTTTTAATTATAGAATGACTGTATTAGTATCCCTAAGGACCAAAGGAAATCAAATTCAATTAGCATTGATTTAAAGATCCCTATTTTCTTGTCATGGCATTAAGCACTTTTATTTATATTAGTTAATACATTATACAATATAAATTCATAAATAATATACATCTCTAACTACTGAGGTATAGGGTGTTTCTTTTATTCTGTTTGCAAATGTTTATTAATAATTGCAATAAAACATAAAATTACTTTAAAAAATAAAAAATAAAGAGACTAAATGCCGCATCAGAAGGGAGTTTTTTCCAGAAACTCTACAAAAGGGGGTTTTGTTTTATTTTTGAAACCTCCAGCTGGGCAAACTACCATGATAATCAGCCATTGCTTATATCCAGGAAGAGTCAAATCCGGGAAACCTGTGAGGACATTATTTCAGTAACCCAAGCAAGGAAAGCTAATGACTTGAATTAAAGAAATAGTAACAAGGGACAAAGAAAAGGGAATTCAAGAGAGATTTATTAGTTAAATTTGAAAGGCTTTGAACTTAAAAGGCTCTAGAGGGTGGTGTGAGAAAGAAACAGGTAAGAACAGTGAATTACAGGATTCTGCTTGAGAAATAAGGAAATATGGCCAAGTATTTTAACACAACCTTTGAACAAAAATCCCATGTGAACAGAAGAAAAATGTTATTAAACCACTATTATACGTACCCAGTCGAGTTTCATGTAATTTCTAGAACCACAACACAAGTGAATTCCAAATTGTAATCCAGGGCAATTTACAGTAGTAGGGGACCTGGTGATGCCAAGACTAAATGCTGTTTGAATGCTGTAAAGTCACTCATTATCTAATGAGTTTCAATATAGTTAAGTTTGGCAAAATATCCTTTTGATTTCTGTGGTCTGAAGGGTCTTCCTGGTTCCAGAGCTCCTCATAAAATTAGCTGAAGCCTTTACTGTGACTGCATTGTATTTCAGCTTCACCCTCTGCCCAATCCAGTTTCCTTCACTCTCCCCACAGGTGTTGATTCTGAAAGCACTCCCCAGTAAACGTCTTTTGGCAGATCTCCATCTCAAAATCTGCTTCCTGGGGAAACTAACCTGTACATCATTTCAAGAAGTCGTCATTTTCTGTCCTTTCAATTTGAGATACGGCAGTATTTCCCAAGCATATGTCTATGATTTTGCTTCCTATGTCCTAATATCTAAAAACACTGGACTTTAGAGATCACTTGAGTATGGCTGATCTTTCCTCCGAAGTTAATAATGGCCCTGTGAAATTGATATTAAGGACTGACACACTTTTCTATAGTTAATTCCTTTATAATTGTAGTATTTAACTGTTGAATCTTGTAATTGGTCTTTGGGCAATTTTGATAATACTATAATCTCACTGGTGAAGTCAAATATGGTTGAAAAACAGGAATAACTATTTCAAGATCTTCAGACATGTTTTCAGTTATGATAGTAGTTATATCAACAGTCATCTTGCCTAATTTTGAGGCTATCTGTGAATTAACAAGTTTTTATAATTTAAGTCTCTCCTAATATAAAAAAACCCTCAAAATTATTCAAAAATCTCAAAAATCTCAGTATTACTGATGGTAATACAGTAATGGAAGAAAGGCCAATTACAGGTGAGAGGCTCTTTTTAAAAACCCAGGTTTCCGACCTATATGATATCTGCTTTAGCTTTGATTTCTCTTTCCCTAAGAGGTCACCAAGGACCTCCAGCTGTGTGTTTATATTTTATGTCAGGAAAACTGCTAGGAACTGACAAGAGGAAAACTTTATCTTCCAAAGAAGAGTCATTTACATTTCACAGTGCCTGTGTGTGGATGAATTAAGAAATTAATGTGTATTTTCAGTGTATGAAAATACAGTGTTATATTTTGCATCTTTGGGCTTAAGGCACAAATGCTTGTGAAGAAAAAATAAAATTGGTGTTAAAAATGGGTTGATTGGGTAATGTGGAAGAGGGCTTCGTTTTATTAAACTTTCAGAGTGAAACACAGAACTAAGTTTAGTGGAGACGTGATATTGGCTGCTGTTAGAATCCCACTGTTCTCTAGTACCGTAGTGAGCAAATGGTAGATTTTGCTTTATGTGTTCTGCGAATATCTATTATATTGACATGGACAGATGTACACTAGATGATTACAATTTGATGAGCTGAATTCAGTCAACCTTCCAGGGCTCTCTTTAACATGTCCAGAAGGTCAAAAGATGTTAGTAAATTTGTATGTGCACATTGTATGTGTGTTGGGGGGGGAGGGACTGCTGTTTCAGACAAAGCATTTTGAAAAAGTGAATTGTAGAGATTAAGCATACAATGTAGAATCTTCAGTAAAAATAAAATTGCTTTCAGTGCAATTTGGAAACTTTTATTTTTGCTCTGAAATATTTTAATAGTTGTTCTGTATACATAGTAGGATCCATCCTTTCTACCAACTGCCTCAAATTGGGACAGAGAAATAAAATCCAACAAAGTACAAACTTAAAATATATATTTTGTGAAAAGCAAACAAAAGCATTAAACACAATGAAATGAAACAAAATATGAGAGAAGTACCCGGAACATCATCCAAATTAGTACATGTTTCAAATGTGCAGGACATGAGCTAGTGTTTGACATTGAATGGAAGCAAAGTGTTTATAATTCATTGAAAAAAAAACTTGTTTTCTTTCCAGGACAGTTGAAATTGAGGAACAGCCCTGCCTGTCCAAGATTAATTTTTACCCTGAGCCATAAGGCTGACAAAAACTCCTGGTGTATATAAATTCATTTTCAGATTTAAAACAGAAATCTGAAACATTTCACAATTTCGTGATCAAAGTTAAGTACTTTTTTCCTAGCACAGCTTTTATATGATTTAAAATTCTCACATTATTATTATTCAATATCTACAGTTCTTTTAATAGTTCTTGTTTTTCATTTTCTTTTTGGGGTTTTAATTATTATTAAGTTCTTAGACTAAATTCCTATAAAACAAGTGATCATAGTGAGTAAGAGATAAAGACACTGAGTCCCACACATTTTAAATGTTTTCCTTAAGGAATGACAGCAAGTCTCCTGCACACTAAAAATGAATGTTTATATTCTTTATCATCATCACCTGCTGAGTTTATCCTTTTTCTATCTGCATGAAGAATGCTTAATGGCATTGCCGTATAATTTATGATTTTGAGAAAGTTTATTTCTCACCCTTTCAAATATTTTGTCTCTTTTAATCTCAGTACATGGTATAGTTCATCAATTTATATTCCTTGAGAAACCTAGAACAGGAAATAGAGATTGTAGAAAAAGAAAGCCAAACACAGGCAATTCACATATCCTGGGCACTCTGGGAGGACAGTTGCCTTTATAGACACTATTTTATGTAAAGGCTCCAAAAGGACAGAGTGATTTGTAGAGCACAATGGGATTATTATCTTCATCCCCAAAACCTATGATTGAAATTTTTTTTCTTCTTGGCGAATATTAAAAAGAGTAACTTATATCTATATCAGTTAGTGTATTAGGTGTTGTACATATATATTAATTTATTCACTCATTTATCGAGTCAGCATTTGTTGAGTATCTATTGTCAGAAATGGTTCTCACCTTTGAAAGATTCACACTCTATGGGAAAGAAAGACCATACAGAAAAATTATAAAACAAGTACAATATTAATGCATAATATCCTTTAGGAGATTAGAAAGAGGCATGTAATTCTGGTAATAGTCAAACCATTCCTGGGCATAGAGAAAGAAAGAAAATTAATACAATGAGCTAGTAAAACCTATTAAACAGCTGAGAAAATGAATTAAAGGTCTAGAAAATAATCTCACATAAAATAAATGCAAAAGTTCAAAGTAAGATACTCATCACTCAATTCCAAAAATATATTAAAATATCAATATATAATTACCATAGAGCTTTCATTCTAGAAATGCATGACAATTCAACATAAAAGTGTGTCAATAAAACCCATCATATAATAGATCAAATTATAAATGAGTATAATCATTTAAATTATTATTATTAATAATAGCAATAGTTTTTTTTTTTTTTTCTAACCTAAGAGAGAGTACTACTGTTTTTCACATTCCAGATGAGGAAATTGTAGTTTGTAAAGTTTAATTGATTTGCCCTGGAACTGTAGTTAATTTTTGAGCTGTGAATAGTAATGTAATTATGTTTAAAATGATGAGTCCTTATATCTTGATGCTTACTGAAATATTGGCACAGTTTCTGGAATTTGCTTCAAAATAAAAGGGGTGATTTGGACCTGGGTGAAGGCATAGATGAAGCAAGTGTAGCCATTGGTTGATAATTGTTGAATCCAGGTAATAGATAAACAGATGTTCTTTATACTATTCTCTCTACTTTCAATTATGTTTGCAATTTTCTGTAATCAAAAGTTTAAAATATAAAATTGCTTGTTTTAGTAATAATTTTATAGGAACCATTTGATAATAAGTTTAAAATTTCAACAATGGACACTAACAAGTTGAGTAAATCGAGTAAGAAGCCATTGCTCGAATAAGAATGTTAAAAATTTTTTAAACTCCCAAAATTAATATAAAAATTTAACAATTATAATCTCAGCACATCTTTTTATCTTCATTGAAGGATGTGTAAAGTATAACAGAAAACAAACATGCAAGAAAAATCCACACATAATAAAAGCAATAAAGAAATATATATGCTAATACTTATTATGCCTTGCTTTAAACCTGAATTAATTAAAACAGTAAAACACGAAATCTGAGATATAGAGAGATTATTGGAATAGCAGAATCAGAAAAATGACCAAGAAATCAAGATAATTTATTCTGTGATAAAAGTGGCATTTCAAATCAGCAATGAAAGAATGGATTATTCATTAATTACTTCAGGAAAATTGGATAATCACTGAAGTAAAAATTAAGTGAGATTTTTACGCAGTCATTTCTTTAAAATAAACTTCAGATAAATTAGAGGCAAATATTAACAGAAAAACCATAAATATGCTAGGAAAAGATGGATAGGTATCTATGGAATCTTGTGCTGAAGAATATATTTGTAAATAAGAAAATAGTCAGAAAACACGAAGTTATAGTGAGTAGCTTTGGCCACATATACATTTAAAACATTTGCAAAACAAGCAAATGAAAAATTCTCAGTAGAAAAAAAATAAGTCAAAAGACAACTTGAAAAACAATTGAGCAAACATACAGACAAATTATTGAAGAATTTTTAGATAATGAAAAAAATAATGGAAGTAAAAGTGCTTTTAAAAATACAAATAAAGAAGTTTTACTCTTGGAGAAATATCTAGATACTAAAAGAAACTCCTGCTACAAAACTAGTGGATCCTGAATAAAGCATACTTTTAATGTAGTACACACTGGGTTTGCTGAAGTAAGGGAAATTTCAAACACATGATATCCCACTTCCTATACCAATAAATCCCCTAGAAAGGTAAAACCAGAAAAAGGGACTGAAATTGATGCTGGATGCTTTGAACTGAGAGAAAATAAAAAGTAGGGTGGTTCTGTAGAAAAATGCTGATAGCACCAAAAATCCTGAAACAGTTTCAGGATAACTCCACTATCATAGAGTAAGATTTTAACACATCTCTCCCAATTATTAATAGATCAAGCAGACAAAATACTCAAAAATATATGTGATATGAACAATGTAACCAATCAGCACGGTTAAACAGACATACATAAATCAGCATCCAACAATTGGAAAATGCACATTCTTCCAAGCACAGGCATCACTGGGGTGAGTGCTTCATGAAGAGTTCTGGTACAAGACATTCCTAGTACTGCTTTAGATATCTGTAGTTAAAAGAAGGCCCAAAGCACATGTAGGTAACTATGCATTCAATAATACGCAGGGAAACTCTACAGCTCTGCTTCCAGTATCGTAGCCACTAGTCCCATATGGCTATTGAGCACTTGAAATGAGGTTAGTTCTAGTTGAGATGTGTCTTAGGTGTAAAATACACACTAGATTTTGAAGACAAGGTGTGAAAAAATGTAAAAGATCCCAATAATTTTTATATTGCTTCCAAGTCAAAATTATAATATATTGGGTTAAATAAATATTTTATTAAAATGAACTTCCTTTTTAGTCTTTTCTTTTTACTCTTTTCTTAATGTGGCTAATAGAAAAATTGAAATTATACTTGTGGCTTGCATTATATACCTATTGGAGAGTACAGTGCTGGTCTAGAGCTTCACTCATTTTGGACCAGCTGAGCCAGCACTTTGCTAAGCTTCAAAATTGGGGAAGAAGATGAGCCTCCACATCCAATCAATGTTTTTCTGAAAGACCTAAATAAATGGAGAGCTATATTGTTCTTACAGATATGAAAGCTCAAAATTATACAAACATCAGTTGTCCTCTAATTTATCTGAAATGCAGTACAATTTCAATCAAAATTCCAACAGAGTTTTTCATGAATATTGACAAGCTAATTCTAAAATTTATCTGGAGGAGCAAAAGAATAAGAATAGCTAAAATACTTCTGAGGAAGAAGAGTAAAGGATGTGCCTCTCTAGATATCAAGGTATATTGTAAGGCTGTAATGATAAAGTCAGTATGGAATTGGCACAGGGATTGAAAAATGTTGACTGATAGAACAAAATAAAGATCTGGGAAATAGACTGTGTTTTACAACTTGATACATCACAGAAGTGGATTTAATATCATTGTGGAATGGAGGAACTATTCAATAGGGTGATTGAACAATTAATTGCCCTCACAAATTGGATCCTTAAAATGGATTCTTGCTTTCCACTATACACAAAAGTCAGTTCCAGATGGGTTGAGGACTTAAAAATTCAAGGAGGATCTCTGAAACCTTAGAAGAAAATAAGCAGTAATATTTATTTTTGTTCCAAATTTGAGCTAGGGAAAGATAAATTAAAATACATGCATTAAAATATGGATAAATTCAACTGCTTGTTAATTAAAAACTTCTGTTCAACAAAAGACAGCCTAGAGACAGTGAAAAGACAAGACAGAAATTGAGAAATGTTTGCAATACATGTAATTTACAAAGGATTATTAACACACTTACAAATCAGTTAAGAAAGGACAAAACTCAATAGAAAATTAGAGGAAAGACTAACAGGCATCTCACTGAAGAGGAAACATGATAAGAGAAAAAACGCATGACAAGATGTTTAACCTCATTAGTAATAAGGAACAAATTACCATTTTAAACCTATTGATATGATTTTATTTCCACGGATGATAATTCCCACAACAAAGAAGTCAGACAAATTTGGGTATTAGATGAATCAATCAATTTCTGGTGAAAATATGAGGAAATAAACTAGCATTATTTTGTGAGGTTGAACATTTGCGTTACCTTTGATCCAACAATTTCAATTTGACGTAAATATATTAGGTGCTTTCTTTTTGTCAAGTGTCAAGAGAGAGCTATGGAAATGTTTGTGTTGAGGTGAGGATGGCAGGCAGGGATGACTTGGCAGAGCACAGAAAATACTCTGTATGAGATGCTAATGATGGGTGCATGTCATTATACATTTGTCCAAATCCATAGGTTGTACAACACCAGGAGTGAATCCTAATGTAAACTATGGACCTGGGGTGATTATGATGCATCAACGTAGGTACATCAGTTGTAAAAACGTACCCCTCTGGTGGGGGATATTGATAATGGGGGAAGTTATGCATGTGTGAGGGCAGGGGATGTATACGAAATTTCTCTATTTCCCTCTCAATTTTGCTGTGAACCTAAAACTGCTTTAAAAAATAAAATCTTGAAAAATATCTGTGGCAAAACTACTGAAATAGAAAATAAAAAGGAAGGAAGCAAGGAAGGAAGAAGGAGGAAGGAATGGGAGAAAATAAGAGAAAGAGGAAGAAAATAATGGAAGGATGAGGGATGAGGGGAGGGAGAGAGAGGTAGGAAAGAAGGAGATGGAAAGAAAAGTCGGGGCAGGGCGAAAAAGGAAGAAGCACAGAAAGACCTCAAATATACAGAAAAAATGGATAAGTAGAATGATTTATTCACTCACTTGCATATTTTGCATATGGAAATGGATGAAATAAAGCTATATGCCACAATATGCATAAGTAAGCAATCCAAGAAATCTACTTATACTTTGATGCTGTGTTTATAAAGGTCAAAAGGAAGGGAAACTGACAATTGAATGTTTATAAATGAATATATAAGTTGTAAAAATGTAAAGCTAAAAAAGAAGGATATAAAAATAACACTCATGGTGTAGTCACATTTGTGGGGGAGTCACTGAACAGGGAGGAAGACACAGGATGGATAGAATGGTACTGCAAAATTTTACTTCTTACATTGGATGGTGGGTTCACGGATATTAATTTTATGATTTTGCTTTAGTTTGCTTTAGGTTACATTTATTCTTTTCCATATCAAATACTACTACATTAAAAATAAGTAAATATATAATCAAGCACACAAACTGTAAGTTGAGGACAAAGATGACAGTTGCTTTTTCTTTGGCACCTTCCCCTTACTCCTCGACCATCTTCCCTTTCCTTCCACAGATCCATTCTAGAGCCATTTTATTTCCTTAAGACTTCCTCTTTGGCTCACTGAGCCATTTAGTACAGAACGATTTGTGAGGTTATTCAAGTCTTTGCTCAGCGTGGTGCCTGGCACCTTATTACTGGATGTACATCAGATTAAAAACAATCAGTGAATTCCTGTTCCAGACTGTGGAAATATTACAAATGATAGTTCTATGAGAATTTGTTCAAGCCGAACACCCATCTATTTGGTTCCAAATTACATAAGTCATCTGGAAAGCAGATTTTGTTCTAGCTTTCAAGAAACAGCACAGTCCGACATATCTGCAAGGAAATTGGATTTTTCATAATATATTCTTAAGAGAAAGCAGTAAAAAGAGCTTCATAAAACAGGAGAAGCAAAATGCATACATGCCTTTCTGAAAATGCCGTAAAAGCTGATGATGATATTTCTCCTCTGGGCATTAGATCAATCTCATGCATAAGCACTGAAATAGAAAGAGACTTACTAAAAAAAATAGATCATTGAATGTCTAACAGCATTTGTGATATGGGACTAGTAGAAAAATGGAGAATATATTCTGTTTCTGCAATACAACAGAGGCATTTTTGATGGGAAATATATATTGCTTATAGTCAAGATCCTTTGGGAAATACAAACTCAGATATATAAGAATAAAAAAATTAATTAAAGAATAACAAAGGCCTCCAACCTTGCTATCATAAGAATAAGAAATGGCAACCCCAGATCGAGTTCTGAGGGGAAGCCTTTTGGCCCAGTGATTCTTTCTGCGTGTAGATGACTTGTTCCACCTTCAGAAATCCTCAAGTTGTGTCAAGTAAGATCCTATGTATCTCCTCAGCATTTGCATGCTATTTTGGGAATGACACCACATTTGCAGGTGTGATCACAGAGATATGGTGTTTGGTGAATTGATCAGAATTAGGACCTACGTTTCCTAAATCCTTGCTTCTAGCTATCTGCCGTTTCTGCCTCTTGTAAAGCTCATTCAGCTTTCTTGTTCTCTATTATATCCTAATAAATGTGACTTTCCTTACATTCTTTGAGAAAAATAAGAGCAAAGATAGAAACAAGGTATAAGAGACATCAGCCATCTTTCAGTGTTGGAGATTACCATTTATAGCATACCTGATTTATAAATATTTTTAAATTAAATGTAATTTCAGATCTCATAATCATAAGGAAGTGACAGTTTATCTTAAGTAATCACTTCTCATTGGGAGAGAGTTTAGCATATTGGTTAAAAGTGCAGACTGGAATCAAATAGCAATTATTTTTACTGAAAATATTTCTATGTTTACTCCACATTTACAACTGAAGGCTATCAGAGACAAACACATACCCATGCTAACTAGTGTCACTTTGAATTTGTGACTTCAAACTTCAAAGGGCCCTAAAACGCTGTCTGACAATCATATTGTATTTTCTTGACTCATTGATTCTGGCAGTCTCTAAGGTGACTCATATCTCCTAATTTCTCCTCAAAACCTCAACCCTTATTAAGGTTGCCAGAAAATGAAAATACAAGATTCTCAGGTACATTTGAATTATTTCTAATTGCTGTGCATATGTACTTTAAGACAAAAGAAAATGATTGCACTGGGCATAGTTATACTAAAATATTATTCATTGTTTATCTGAAATACACCTCTGTTTTTAAAAATTATTTTTCCCTGATGATTTGGCTCTTCTGACAGTTCCTTATTTCACAGCATTTGTTTATAAAATTCTTTGCAGTCTATGTCCCATATACATCGTAACATAGCATCGACAGTGATCACATCCAACTTATTTTGTTCTTTTGTCCACTGAAAATTTATTAATGAAAAAACACACTCGACATTGGCATTATAAGCCAATGCACAATTATGTATGGCAAAAAGTTAAGTCCAAGAACTGCTCTTCAAATTTTGTTTGTTGAAACACATAATGCCATCTTGCCTGGCATAGTTTGCTTTCCCATTCTTCAGGATAATGTGGCATCCCTTGATAGATAACTTTTCAAATGTTGTGCCTTGAATAGAAGAAGCATTATCCTCAATTTCCATTTCCTTGTTCTTCAACACTACATATGATAATTCCACTTGCTTCCATGTAACATTCATATGAAAGAATCCAATTCTTCAAGGTATGATGTACATTTCAGTAGGTAGTCATGGCAAGTGCCATAATAATTATACATTTAAAGATAGAATTCCTGTCCATTCATGGTAATGTTTTCCCTTTGAAAAACGGCTTTGAGGGATACTTAAAGGGATAATGCTTTTCATCAATTCTTTAATGCATTCCACAGATGTCTTTAAGCAATGAATTACTTAGCACTGTTTGCTCTTTTTTCAATTTGCATAATACTAATGCTAAAGAGGTACTGAAACTATAAATAAGAAAAAAAGTAGAAGTCAAAAATCAGTCAATGGATTATTTAAAAAGTCAACAAAATGTTGGGGGCGTCCTCTTATTCAGAACTAACATTTTATTTCAGGACTTCAAAACAGTCTCCAAATACAGTTGGAAACGCTTTCAACTGTATTTGTTAAAGAGAGCCAGTGAAGTTGTTGAATGTGAGAGAACTGAAGAAAACTGAATTCCAACAAAATCACAAAAATCATTTAATCACTCAGTTTGACAGTGTAAATGCTGAAATTAGAGAACAATTTCATAGAATCACTTCATTGCTAATAGAAAGGACAAGGGATGCTCTTTGAGCAGCATCATGCAGAATATGGGCGGAGTAGCCAACATCTTCCATAGAATCATGCTTTGCTTCAAGTTTAAATAAATCTTGTTTTCACTTTTACAAGACATTTACCAAAACTTGTGCTTTTATCCTACCAAAAGCAGTACAATTTTCATCATTACCTCCTGACTTAAAAAGAGAGTCTCTGAAAAATTTTGGTATTGTTCCTGAAGTCTCAGCTGAAAGGAATTTTATTCCCCATAGTCTTGTAAAGAAGCCTTTTTCATGAGAATATTGCACAAGCAAACAAAGTTTTCTCTGCATTGTGATTATTTGCACCACAGCTATTTTGAAAAGTAAAGCATTTAGATCCTTGATAATCTCTGTAATAGTAAACGTAACAATTTATTATTACTATCATCGCAGTAAATTTAATTCTGGAATTTAAAAATTGCTTGCAATTTTACAATCAGAAAATACTTTTGGTAGATGTACATTCAAAAGACATTTGAGCTGAAAGACTGATGTTGCTATACAATGTGGAAGGCCATTACAACTTCTACTGCAATTATTTTTTCTTCATCTGAATTTCACTCAAAATTTTTGTTATTTTATCACTATTTTGGTACCAGTTGAGGAAATCATACCTCTTATATCAATATGTTGGTTTATATATGACTGTCTACCATTTTTAATATTGAATGAATACTTGCATTCTGCACAAAGAGCTCAAAAAAAAAACCTTTTTCCTTATTTAGTAATGTCCACTGTTCAGAAAATTCATCACAAAATTTACACCTGTGTGTTGACATTTGGGGGTTTACATTTTTAAAAAATAGATACTAGAAACCGCCACAAGAATTGAAAAGTTTGTAATTCAAGTCCAAATTCACAAGTCCAAACTCCTAAGTAATCATAAACAGGGGTTCAGCTGTTGAAAAGTTTGTGAACTTACAAACACTATATCAAACTATCTGATGCAAAAATGTGAACTTTCAGTTTACCTGCAAATGAGTGAGCACTTGTAATGCATTGTCTCTGTGAACAAACCAGAGATAACGGTATGTAAGGTTTTGGGAAGTCTGGGTTTCAGAAATTGGCAGACTTTCAGAAGAGGGAGTCTTCAGGGAATACAGAACTTCCAGCTGTGGTAGCATGGTCACTGAAATAAGGCTGGTGTTGTCTGGTTGCCTTTCTGTGTCGGAACACAGAAAGTGACTGAGGCACTTGCTGATTGGCCACTGTTTAACATGAGATTGTCACTGATTGGTTGACTTTCAAGACTGGCTTTTTATCATTGCTTGACTGACTTTCACAAGTCACAGTAACTTGAGTAAGGCTGTTGTTGATTGGCTGATTTTCAAAACATGCATACTAATCTCAAGTTATCCCGAATAATGGTTACTTTTTCAAAACTTGGAACTTTCTCTAAAGAACGATCTTTTCTGAATATGAAAAATAAGTACTTTTGATTCTCAGTTCTCTCTTTTGGCCTTCTTCCAGCCAAACCTGCAGGAAAGACCATAAGGTACTGTCCAGTTTTTATTTGTGGAGGAAGAGCTTTCAGTTAGGTTGCCATTTAACTGATTCAGGCTGCCAATTAGTGTGATAGAAAAATAGCTCTAACTCTGGAATTTTTGTTATTTATTGAAAAAAGCTGAGTATAGGACATTTAGGGTATCTTAACAGAGGTATTTTTGGAACAGGGTAAAATGATTAGATACAGAGCACATTCTTTATATAGAGGACACCTAACAACCCTAGCCCTCATCCTTAATCATCGCTCTTTGTTATTAACTTTGTTCTCTATTTCATTAAGAAAATAAAGGAAGTTGAAAGAGAACTTCCAGAATCTCAGCCTACCACATATACCCACTTAAATTCGTTCCCATTTACCCTGACTTTTCTTCAGCTGATAGTATAGATAAATTCTTTGTGCAGCTAATAAAGGCAAACAATTCCACTTAATAGATCTCATCATCTCTTACATCAACAAAGACATAATTCAATTAATTCTCTTCTTTTGCTCAAATTTGTATCTATAGCCAAGTGCTCCTCCCAGGACTCCAGACCTTTATATCCAGCTGCCTACTGAACATGCCCACTTGGTTGCATAATAAGCATTGCAGTCTTTTAGTGACCACAACCGAGATCCTAACCCTAACCCTAACCCTAACCCTAATCCTAATCCTAATCCCAATCCCTCTAGAAGCCCCAACACTTGTACCACTAAACCTACCCCTCAGTATTCCCTTTCTCTGTCAAAGGTGATGTCATCATTCCCGTTGTTCAGACCAAAGTGTCAACATTCACACTGGCAGAAAATACAATTTTTCTACCTTTGAAATATTGATATATCCAGAATCTAACCACTTCTTATCACTTCCATGGTAAACCCTGATCCAAGCCAAATCCAGGTTATTGCTGCAGCCTGTTTATTGGTCTAGCTGCTTCTCTCTTTGTCTTCCTTCAGTCTTTTCTTAAAACAAAAGCCAGAGTGATTCTACTAAAACAAGGTCAGAACATGACGTGGCTGTTCTCATACCTTTTAATTACCCACCACCCCACTGAAAGAAAAAGCCAAAGACATTACTTTGACCAGCAAGGCTGTACAGCATCTGCCTCTTGTTAATTCTCCTGTTACTTCCCCTTCTGCTCACTCAGCTCTAGCCACACTGCCCTCCTTGCTAGTGTTTGCTTGTCAAACACTAGGCACAGTCCATTTCAGAACTGCTGTTCCTTTTGCCTAGTCTCAGGGCTCCTTTCCTCACTGAATGCAGATCTCTATTCAGATATTACCATCTCACCTGATTATGTCGTCAGGATAAAGATTGCAACATCCCAATGCTCCATATTCCCTTTTCCTTTTTCTCTATAGCACTTATCATCATCTAACTATATATTTGGTTGTTTATTGTCTGCTTTGCCCGACTAGAATGTAAACTCAATGAAGGCAGAGGTTCTTGTCTGTTTCCTTTATTTTTATATTCCTGGTCCTTAGAATTTTACTTGAGTATTTAATGAATGTTTAGTATTACTGTGTTTATTTTTGTTGTTGCCGTCATTGTTATGAAGTATTGTAATCTCATAACAAAATCTATTTCATGTCCTGCTAGCATAGCTTTGCCCTTTCTCCAAGTGGATCGCCTGACAATAGATATTTGATTTAACTTAAGGAGTACTCTTTGAATATCTATTATCTGCTTAATATTGACCTACTTCTTTGATGGGAAGATAAATAATATGAATACTATATATTGCTCTCAAAGAGCTTAAATATTTTTTTAGGAAGCTAGACTATGCATGTAAAGAAATTTTTTAAATGCCTGAATGATAAAATAAATATTCAATCATTCTTTCAGATATACAACATATTTTTCTGGGCAGTTACTGTCACTCACAGCCTAATCTAGATGTCATGCATATAAATAAACAGGGAGGAGACTGACCCATATGAGGTCATATTCTAATCAAATGCGCTAAATCCACTGAACAGAAAAGAGTGGTCAGCACTAATGAGAGAGAGATACTAAAGAGGAAGTTCAAGAAGTAGGTGGCACAGGACTTTTTGTCTGGACAATATAGACAACCTTCATAAAAACTGAAAATTCAATGTCAGTTCATGACCCAGAAAATACCTCCCATCCCGTCCACTCTCTTAAATCCTGATTCAAGGTTCTGTCTGTTCATGCTCTGGGTATAAGTTGTTCCTACACATAAATCTGTCTACAGTGGATCTTGTGATAAATGATATTACTCTGAAATAAAGTTTGAGCCACATTCAAATCTACTTTGGTGATGGACTATAGATGTGGGCTAATAAGGTACTTTTATTATTTTCCCATTTTTTTGGCTCTGGAAATGTGTACAGTGAGGATTTTTCTGTACCTACAAGGCCAGGTTACACAGCTTGTGTTGTTCTCTGACATAGGCTGCAAAACTGGTCTGCTTTGGTCTCTGCATGGAAATGGAGGGCTGTTAATCCTTCGGAGTTGCCCCAACTAACTGCTCCAATGCACTTAGTTTGCCCTGTTTCCTAGCAACTGGTTCAATCTAATTTGTTTTCCTGTAGCACCCCTTCTGCATCAGGCTTTCTTGTGTCTCTTCCTCTTGTTAAATGGATTTATCAGTGTCTAATAGCCTTTGCACCATATGTCTATCAAACAAGCTTTCCCCCAGAAGAGCAGGGTCCTGGGTAATACCATGTACCTTCAGTGGAGCAATTTTTAATTTGGGGCCTGAACATTAATTTCAGAGAGCTCTCTGGTCATGTACATTATTAATATTATTTTATTTTGTAGTATAAAAAAACTTCCATGGTGAGAAACCACTTTTCTCTCCAAGGGCTCCTTATTAAAAACTGCATAGATAATTTTTACTTACCTAAATGCAGTTTGTGACTCATCCAAATTATGTAAACTTGCTCTCGTGTGAGCAAATTATTTATTTGTTTATTGTTCCCATTACTATTTCTTTCCCTATCTTACAATGACTGTTAGGGAGAAAGAACTTTAAATACTTTAATGAGCAATTGATAATGCACATCCTGGGTGTAGGATGTTACAGCTTTTATAGAGGGATGATCGAGAAGTGGCAACTTATTTGCCTCTGATCAGTTTATACATGCCTAATTCAAACAATATACTAATACATATAAATGCTAATATTATGAGTTACTGTTTGTATTACATGATAGTTTTTGTATGTGTTATATAGTAGGCCTGCACTGGTAAGACTTACTCCATGAAGTATTCTCTTTGGGAGACATCTTCCCAAGAGAAGGAAGAGCAAGGTGATATAAAGCATGTCTACATAGGCTCTCCAAGACACTCTACTCCTTACTAGCAGAGTGAAAAAGGAAATGGAAAGAAGCCAGTGTCAGTCTTAGGGAAAATAAATCTTCATGGAAGCCTGTAATGGTAACATGTTAGGCCACACTGACTGTAAGTATAATTGTTGCTATTAAGTAGATTAAAAATAGACTGGATGGAGAAATAAAAATAGCAGTCTTGGGCTTCACTGGTGGCGCAGTGGATGAGAGTCCGCCTGCCGATGCAGGGGACACGGGTTCGTGCCCCGGTCCGGGAAGATCCCACATGACGCAGAGCAGCTAGGCCCGTGAGCCATGGCTGCTGAGCCTGCGCGTCCGGAGCCTGTGCTCCGCAACGGGAGAGGCCACAACAGTGAGAGGCCCGCGTACCGCAAAAAAAAAAATAGCAGTCTTGTGGGGTGAATGAAATGCATTTAGACGGTAAAGGTAAGACTGGAAGGCTCCCTCTACAACAGTGTTTCTCAGTTTGAAAAGGACATCAAATCCACGTGAAGACCTTTATCAAAACACACTTGGCCGAAGACCTACCCATGGAGGATATCTTCTCACCCAAAGTAAGATTTCAGAGGCACATCACAAAAGAAGAGTAATCAAAAGGTTTTGCAAAACTAAAGACATATGTATCCAGTACCCAAAATAATGTTATTCTGTAATTAGAAATAGGCATTCAATGTAATGCATAATTAAAGGACACTCATTAAATAGATAAGTAGTTAGTGGTGACAAATATAAATACTGATTACTTACTCTGTAAATTAGGTTGCTTTCAGATATGAAGAATGAGTTCTTTTATTATCATTTTTTAAAGTACTATACTGGCATCATGTAGAAAGTTGTCTTCTCCCCCCTCGTCTTCTACCAGCATTGTTCAGTATCAGTGTCTTCAGTGCTCAGGAATTATTCATAGGGGTTCTAACTGAAGGAGTTCTTGCCATCTTTCAGAAAGCCATTTGAATTTCCAGTTCTTACTTCAAAAATTTCACTGACAACTCAAGTCCATAGATGTCTGTCATTATGATTTTATAAAATAAATATTGCTTCTACTCATACCTGGTTGCAGGTATTTGCAAAGCTGGGATTGTATCTAACACACAGAGATATGTATTTTGTTCTGCCTATGCACTTTTCCCCATACCAGGCAGCTAAATTTGCACATAGAAGATACTCAAATGCCTCTCAAATGAATGAATAAATGAGTGAGTGAATTAAAAAGCTTCTATGATGTTTGTAGAAGTCTGGCCAAGAACGAGTTTGATGCTGAATTTATTAAAAGTTTGAGATTTCTTAAATAGAGTTGGAAAGCCCTATCTTACATACACATTGAGGGTTGTCTTGCCTGTGTGACAGGCACTTGGCTACTAACATGTCTTATTAACTCTATACCATCCACTGGCCTCTACTATCCCTCACCTCTACTGTCTCACATCATCCTCTTCTGCTTTTGGGGGAAATTTAGTTCCTTTGTGTACAGGGACACAACTTCTTATTCTTTTATGAAAGAAAGAAGGAAGGAAGGAAGGGAGGGAGGGAGGAAGGAAGGAAGTGAGGAAGGAAGGGAGGGAGGAAGGGGGGGGAGGGCAGGAGGAATGGAGGGAGGGAGGGAAGGAAAGAAAGAAAAAGGAAAGCCTATTGCCTCCCCACCCCACCCCACATTTGGCTACATTGTGCCCTGCCCTCCCTCCTATGTTTCTTTATCTTTGATATGAAAACTGGCAGGCTTTCTGTTATATGATAAAATGCAAACTTGGAGCAACTAGAATATTGCTACCATTTGGGAAAAGTAAATGCAAAACTTTCCAAAATGTATCAATATTTTGGCTTATAAATAGAGTTTTCTTAACTTAAAAAGTCCCAGATTTCTCCTCATAAAAGATTCAGACTACCAATATTTCAGATCTCAAAATATAATCTAGAAGTATCCTAGTCTGTCTGGTCTGCTGCAATTCACTTAATCCACTTGACTTCATTCTGATTTGTGCAGATCAGGCCAGTTAACCATATTTCATTCTTGGAATTTCTGTCTGATTAATCTGTTTTAGTTTGGCTGTAGGCAACCCAAAATAATATGCCTAGCTCTCTGCCTCAGGAACTTTACCAACATTTACACCCTAGATTCAATTACTAGAGTTTAGCTGGAGCTACAGCACGAAATTGAAGATCAACCATCTTCTCACGGAGCTCTGATGTTATTATCCGAGGTCTGCCATCCTTGTGAATAGTGGAATAGTGAATAGTCCTTTTCAAAGGATGTATATTGAACCTCAGGTCCGATATGTGAACTCCATCCTTTTAAAATGTATTTCACTCTGGCTAACTTGTGGTAAGAGAGTGATTTAATTCAGTTTTCATTTAACAACTTCTCCTTTTTCACTTAAAAAAATACTCTATCATCAATTTTAAATATAACGGTTTTATACGTATTAAGTGACGGTTACTAGGGTTTTCCTGTGGCATTTAAAATATTTAAGTATGTGATATAATTCCCTGAACTATTTTATAGAGTTTAAGTCAATTCATACTTTTGAAAATGAGGAAAAATGAAAGAAGAAGAAAAACTTCCTTCCAATGGACAGAGCTGGTTTCGTTTTTTTGATAAATGGAAATTCATTATCAGTGCAGCAAACATAACATGAATCTAGTTTACATCAATCTAGTGTTAATTAATCAAGCTAAACTTTGTAAACTGTAATTAAAATAGCAAAAATGCTGAAAGACTCCTGAATTGCATTTCACATGGACAAGCTAAATATCATTGTGGAAAAAAAAAAAGGCAATTTCCTGTGAATGTTAATCATTTGGTCCATGTGCTTCATTCTTCTAGTAATTGAATATAATGATTACAGTAGATCTGAGACTGTACTACATTAAGGAAAGGAAAGATCATGTTTAAAATTAGGTATGTTGATCAAATACTCTCTGTAACATAAACTAATAAGCAATAGTACACTGAAAGTAATGAAACCATTTGAACAAAGTCAAGATGATTTTGCTCCATATAACACGCAAAATCAAACAACAGGGTTGCTTCCCAGTGAGCTTTCTTTTCTCCTTCTCAGGATCTACAGATTTATCCTAAACTTGACTTAGGGTGCGTTACCAGTTGGAGATCCTGAGATAAAGACTTGTGGAAGTCATTTATATACTAAGAAGTGCTTCCAGGGGAGACCAGGGATAGGAAGACTGGGCCAGGGAAAGGGAGAAGCCAAGCAATTGTGGGATCCTAGGCAGATGTCCCACAGTCGGCTCAGTTCCATCTGTCTGGACCAAGTGGCTCCAGTAGCTGAAGAGCAGTCCATCAATAAAAATCATAGAAACTGGCTGTTAAAAGCACATGGGTGGGGCTGGGGTGTTAGGTACAGAAATGGCAGCAGTGGGCATTGTCTTCTATAGCGTTTCTTGTATGACTTGCATGATTTTTGGTGCTTCTTATCACGTGTACAAAGCTATAAGATTCTTGAGTTCAGGGTTCGTGTTTAATCTGCCTTTACATCTTCTTAAGTAACTTGCAAATGGTATGCTTTCTTGAAGTACATGCTGCATTGCAAAAAATGTGAAAAATAATTCTACTTTACCCTGCTCACAATCTTTTCGGGAATCCTACCTGCATTTTGGTGCAGGTATTTTGAGTGAAATATTACTTTTTGTTTTATACTTGAATTTTAATTTCACCTGTTACTGTACTGCCTTGGAATAAATCTTAAATATTTGTATACATTTGATCTTGTCTGATTTATGAAAGTTAGAGGATTCTGTATTCCAATGTAGAATTTTATTTCTGTGAAGAACTGTATTATGGAAGTTACTCAACTTCCAGCAGCATATTCATGCAGAAATCTAAGAAGCACAGAACAGCAAAGGGCACTCCAATGACTAATAACTTTAACACTGTTCTTGAATCCCACTCTTGGGCACAATGCTAGATTTTTTGGCAAGGGCTGGTTGACTCTGGAAACTGCAGAACAACCAGAAGTAAAATGATGCCACCTGTTGGTTGTGCACTTAATTCCAGTAACAGGGTGGATAACTGGAGAGTATTTTCATCATTAATTCAACTAAACTGTAAGTTATCTAAGAACAAATGCTCTTCTCTTATATCTTTAGAATTTTCCCAGTAACTAGTACGATATTCTGTTCAATGGGTGGGCACCATGCATTTTATCTGGGTAAGACTGTGATTATAATGCTAAGTCATTGAGAAATTTCTGTGGCCACTTTGCCCTGTGTGTTCTTTGTTGGTATGAAGAGATGCATAAAAGAAGTTCACAGTAAACCGAATAATCTTTTCTACTTTGCCACATGCTTCTCTGAGCCTTGACAGATATAAGGTTACATATAAAATATAGGAAAGCTGGGGATTTCTACTCACCTGTGTACAAGTTTGGAAGCATTTCTCCAAACATCTAAAATTTTAATTTATTACATACACATACACACTGTATGTAACGTGTATAAACCTATCACACAAATTATAAAGACAAAAATTGCAATTTAGGGAAGCTACTTTCATGCTTCTTTCCAATACTATCACACTGCCTCATTCCCAAAGTAATCATTACCTTGTATCGTCTACTTATCACTCACATGCTTTTTAAATATTGAGTTTACCTAACTTTATCGATTTAGCTGTAAGCAACAGATAGTTAAGCTTTCATTGATTTTGAGTTTTATAAATATGGTATCACACTGAAGTTAGTCTTCTAAGATTACTTTTATTTATGCATTTAATTATGTGTTCATTTCTTTATTATATTCAAGAATGCATCTAAATTTCAAGCATACTTTGCCATGTGGAGGTGTTTCTTTTACTTTCATTGCTATGTACTATGCTAATAAGTTATTGATTGTTTCTATTTTTTTTCTTTTTTTGATATAAATGAACATTGTTGAACATGTTTCCTGGTACACATATGAAAGCCATTCCCTAAGTTATATAACTTAACATTAAATATATAATATATATTTATTATTTATATAATATATTTTAATATATAGCTGAACATTAAATATAATTAGACTAAAACATTAAATATATATTAATATCAAATATAACCGTTTCATATTTTTATTCATCATTCAGTTTGCTCTTAAGTTTGAAAGCTATTCGTATACTTTAGTTTCTTTCGGTAACTCTTCTTTTCTTATTGATTTTGGGTGTTTTTTAAAAATATCTTCTTGATTCTAATCTTTTGTCAGTTGTCTTTTCAGAGTATTTGGCACTCCCTTAACTGTTTTAATTGCTAAAGAGTAATTCTCAATTTTAAGGTAGCAAAATTATTAAACTTTTTCCACATTAAGCATTTAAAAAATCTTATATAAGAGATATTTTTTATTTCACTAAGCATAATACCTCCCTGGGCCATCCATGTTGTCACAGTGGCAAGCTTTATTCTTTTTTATGGTTAAGTAATATTCCATTGTATATGTGTGTGTGTGTATACACTTCTTCTTTATCCATTGATCTGTTGATGGACACTTAGGTTGCTTCCATATTTTGATTATTGTACATAATGCTGCTATAAACATGAGGCTGCATCTATCTTCTCAAATTAGTGTTTTCATTTTCTTCAGATATATACCCAAGAGGGGAATTGCTAGATCATATGGCAGTTCTATTTTTAATTTTTTGAGGAACCTCTATAGTTTTTTCCATAGTGGCTGCACCAATTTACCTCCCCACCAACAGTGCACTACGGTTCCCCTTTCTCCACATCCTCACCAACACTTATTATTTCTTGTCTTTTTGTTGATAACCTTTCTGACAGGTGTGAGGTGATATCTCACAGTGGGCAGAGAAAGACAAATACTGTATGTTTTCACTTATGTGTGGAATATAAAAAACAAAACAAACAAACAAACATAACAAAACAGACTCACAGATATGGAGAACTAACTAGTGAAGAGTATTGGGGGAAATGGTGAAGGGGATTAAGAGGTACAAACCACCAATTATAAAATAGGTAATCACAGGGATGTAATGTACAGCACAGGGAATATAGTCAGTAATTTTATAATAACTTTTTATGGTGTGTGTAACATAAAAATATTGAAGCACTATGTTGTACACTTGAAATTATTATTACATTGTAAGTCAACTATACTTCCATAAAAAATTTTTAAAGAAATATTTTTTATTCCAGAAGTCATTAGAATATTTTCTTTTATAATTTTTAATACTATGCCTCTCACAGGTATTTAATCCATCCAAAATCACATTTATAAAATGTTGGAAGTTTGGATATAATATTTTATTAAATGGATAACTAATTTTTTCTAAGACCATTTAGTTCTTTATTTCCTCAATCATCTTCAATGCCATGTTAATTGTATATACATTTTTATGCACATTGGGGACTCTTTCTGGGCTTTCTTTTCTGTTAAATCTGTTAATATATTTCCATCTGAATGTCATATCTTCTCTTCTACAACTTTAAGATAAATTCTTATATATGTAGAGCAAATCTCCCTCTCTTCTTTCTCAGACATGGCCATTTGCAGATTAGCACACCTCCAAATAAATTATAAAATCATTTCTACATGAACCTCAAAATCCTGTTGCAATTCCGAATGGTGAAATTAGAATTCAAGTAGGAGAAACTGAATACTTCTATGATATTGAATCTTCTCATTTATAAGCATGGTATAACTTTCCATTTTTGTTGCTGTTTATAATACCATTTTTTTTCAAAGAAGGTTGTATTTTCCGAAAATGACCACTTGATTTTCCTACAGTGTTATACTCTTCCTTTGACACTCCCTCCATCGTGATTGGCATTTATGTGCCTTGTCTTTGAAACGGAGAGGACTGCCTTAAGCCATGAAGTTTGGTGGAATGACACTAAATAACATCTGACGTTTTTATAAAAATGCAATTCTTCTCTGTCTTGTGTTCTTTGGATACGCACTCTTGAAGCCCAGCCACCATTTCATGAGGAAGTCCAGGCAGCCCACAGAAAGGGCCACGTGTAGAGGAAATTAGAATGTCGGTACATAGCCTAGGGTGAGCACTGAGCACCAAATGGTCATCTTGAAAGTGGATCTTCCATATCTCAATGAAGCTGATTCAACAGATGCCAGATGGAGAAAAGACAAGCTCTCCCCAGAAGACTCTGCCAAAATTATAGACTTACAAAAAAAAATACTATTGTTGTTTTAAGCTGCTAAATTTTAGGGCGGTTTGTTATGCAGCCTAAATATCTGATTTGTTTACATGTTCTAACTGTGGTTGATAGTGTACAGAAATGCAAATAACTTTCATGGATTAATTGTATATCTGTCCACTTTCCCAAACTTCCTTCTTCTAATATTTTGTTTTTATAGATTTGCGGGGAGGTTCTACATAGACAATTCTTTCTTCTTCAAATAAGAAGTTATTTTTGTTCCTTCCAATAAAACACAATGTAGATGAAAAGTAGTGAAAAGTTCACCTTTATCTTCCTTATTCTGGATTTAGAGAGGAAGCTTCTAAAATTTTACTTTCAAAATTAGTAATACGAAGGTTACACCAGCAAGATGGTGGGATAGTAAACCCCAGACCCTTCCTCTTCCCGTGGAGACACCAGCTCAACAGCCATACATGAACCAGTTCACTTAGTGATAAATCCGGAAACCAGTGGAGAGGCTCCTGCACTCAAGGCAAGTGTGAAACCAGCCATATTGAAACTGGTAGGAAATGTCATGCCACCCACTTGCTATAGTTCCTCCTCTAGGCTCAGCATGGTGCAATGGGGAGAAAACTCCCAACTCCTGTTTCTCCCTGAGAAGGAAAAGAAAATATTGAAACACAAGTCCAATGTTCAAACGTTTAAGGGGTCTGCCTGAGGGACTTGTTTCGGTTTTTCTTGAATCTAAGTGCTAACCGGAAATGGCATTAGGTTGGGGGTAACTGACTACAAAGGCAACAATTTGAACTAACACACACTCTCCATAGTTCCTCTCCCCAGCTCAGTACAGAGTGAGTGGGAGAAAACCCCCAAAAAAGAAAAGTGGAGCACCTGACCAACATTCTAGCTTTTCAGGGGGGCTACCTGAGGAACTGGTTTCTGTCTTGCCTGACTTTGTGCACTGATAGTACCCAAGATACTCTGGAAGTCTGGATGCTGTTGAGAACGAAAGAGAGCTGGGTGGCCTGTAGCAGCTTCAGAGAACCTGCAGAACTTCATGTAGACACAAGAGGGAGCAGGAGATTATGAGCTCCTGAAAAAGGAAACCTGCAAATCCCTCTACATGGGCATTTACAGGCACTAGTCCAGAGAAGATGCATCAACAGAAAAGATTTAGGATGCTGGCAGAATCTCTAACTGTGCTGATTACTCAAGGTCTTTCTCTGTACAAAGCGAGTCCATAAAAACTGGTAGAGGTGGCTATTCTTTCAAATGTGCAGATCCCAAAACAAAGTGACAAAGCACACGAAGAGACAAGGAAACATGGCCTAATTAAAGGAATAAAATAAATATTTAGAAACTGACCTTGAAGAAATGAAAGTATATGAATTATCTGATAATTCAAAGAATTCAAAATAACAATCATAAAGATACTCAACAAGCTCAGGAAAATGATGCATGAACAAAATTGGAATATCAACAAAGAAGAAAAAATATAAAAAAGAACCAAGCATTCTTGAACTATGTATAATTTGCAAGTTTCATTCTTGAGTACTTGAGTAAATACTCAATTTGGTAGTCTACCACACAATTCAACGTTTTAATACACGATTTTCTCAAAGATGTAATAATTCACTCTAAACCCTTTTAAAATTAAATGATAATGTGACCTATGATTGTTTGAGAGTCTTTTTTTTTATTATTTGTCCACTTGAAATTAATTAAATCCCTTATATAAATAACTTTTCTGGGAGCATGTTTGTGCTAAAATATATTTGGAGTAATATATTCTATTGTAAGATAGCTTATCTTAAGTACAGTCGCACAAAGAGTACCAATAGATCAAGGATTTGATATATATTTGCCAAATTGTTTTTCTAAAAGCCTTATATCAATGTAGATTCCTGTCAGTAGTATTGAGACTGTTTATCTCATAATACTCTGAAGAAGTTTGTGTGTTTAGCTTTATTTACTGCTTTGCTCTATGCATCTGATACACCATTGATAGCAGTTAAGAACCTATGATACAGGAGGCTTTATAGAGACACATGCATATATAAAGGCAATACATTGGGATAATATATTAGGTTGTGGTTGAAATTTAAGTATGTGACTTGGGAATTGAGTAAAAGCCCGGGAGATGTAAATCAGCATTAGTGCATTTTTTCTGGAGAGAAGTTGCATCGAAATCTAGGCAGAACATCTCCCTGAAGTAGACTCCAGGTTTGTGGCTGAGAAATAAGAACAGGGGAAATGATAGAGATTGAGCAATTTGAAAGCAAAGAAATTGTAGAAATTCCCACAGTGAAACAATCAGCCTATGTAATGGCATTTAGACGATCTTATTTACAAAGCATAAATAGAGACACAGACATAGAGAACCAAACCTGTGGATACTAAGGGGGCTGGTGGGGTGGGATGAATTGGGAGATTGGGATTGACATATATACACTATTGATACTATGCATAAAATAGATAACTAATGAGAACCTACTGTGTAGCTCAGGGAACTCTACTCAATGCTCTGTGGTGACCTAAATGGGAAGGAAATCCCAAAAAGAGGGGATATATGTATACATACAGCTGATTCACTGTACAGTAGAATCTAACACAATATTGCAAGGCAACTATACTCCAATAAAAATTTAAAAAATAAATAAATAAAGACCCTAACCCTGGGAGAGGGCAAGGAATCTCTTGAGTTGGTAAATGAAAGATTCTAATTACACAACTATTGACGAATAGAAACTTCATTTCTCTCTCTCTTTTATTTTTTTATATTTTATTTTATTTTATTTTAGCTGTGTCTGGTGGCACGCAGGATCTTAGCTCCCCGACCAGGGATTGAACCTGTGCCCCCTGCATTGGGAGCACGAAGTCTTAACTACTGGACCACCAGGGAAGCCCCAGAAACTTCATTTTAAAAATTCAACTAGATCTTTTAATCCAGCAGGTATCTAAATGTAAATGGCCTTTCTTCACCCCATCCCCCCAGCAAAACAAAGAACAACCCACAAGCCACAATTTGGTTACTTACCATAAGGTAGACTTTAAAAATGTTTATGAAACCAAATTAAAATTTTTAATAAAATCTGTCAATTGTGTGTGCCTATGTACAAAATCAAAATGCTAAGTTAGCAGAAAAGAGAAACAGTTTCTAGTGTACCTTAGAAAAACTAACTTGTATAAAAGCATTGGTTTATATTGTCATAAAGCTGGAACTCATAGAGTTGTTTAGAAACTCCAAGAAACCAAATAAAATTTCAAACAGAAGTTGATTTCTGATAGTTGTATGTATTAAGTACTTAGAACATAGAACACATTTTCTACTATAAGTAGTACTATTAGTCATGGTTAATAAACCAGGGTAGTCCACAAAAAACATTTAATTTCCAAAAGAAGAAAACTATTATACTGGATATTTTAACAGTCTTGTTAATCTAATCAAGTTAATTTCTTTCTTTTTTCTTCTTACCCCTATCTCATAAGAGATTGTGCAGATAATCTTTGATCAAAGGAAAAGATTTTCTCTTGAGAGCTGCTTTTCTCTTTTTAGAAGATTTGTTGATCAACAGAAACAGACTCACAGACAGAAAACAATCTTATGGTTACCAAAGGAGAAAGGGAGGGGTGGGAGGGGTAAATTAGGAGTATGGGATTAACAGATACAAACTATTATACATAAAATAGATAAACAACAAGGATTTACTTTCTAACACTGGGAACAATATTTAATACCTTATAATAACCTATAATGGAAAATAACCTGAAAAATATATATATATAACTGAATCACTTTGCTATACACCTAAAACTATTGCATAACATGATATTGTAAATCAGCCACACTTCAATTAAAAAATAAAAGTAAATTTTAAAAATTATGGCCTCTTTTGTGGCTTTGAACAGATCTATTCATCTGCTACCAGAGAGATGGGCAGAAAAAAAATCTACTTGGACTTAAAGTGTTACATTCATATTTTTGCAAATGTGTTTTATGAGTTGGTTCTAAATCCTGAGGCTTGGCAGGCTTGGCCTGGACCACAGTGAATGCCAACATTCCTAGTAATAATGTCTGTTTGATGGATGGAAAGGAAGATCACTGAATAGAAACAGTGAAGAAAGCATCATCACAAGTTGGCTTACAGATCAACATAGCTGAGAAATAAACAGAAGCCTTCATTTGCCTTCATCACTGTGGCTAAATTGCAGTTATTCGTAATCCAATAACTTTTAGTTATTTTCTCCAGATTACAAACAGGGTGTGTGTATTTGTAAGGAAAGCTGTGTCTAAACTGGAGTGAGATATTTGGATGAAGATTTGTCTGTATAGATATTTTATGGCTATAAGGAGAATTGGGGGAACAATTAAGTGTAGTAATAGTAGTATTTTTACTATTTTTTTCTGTTATTACTAAAGTACCACTAGAACATTTTGGATCATATTTTATTGTTAAACATGCTGATTTATTTTCTGATTATTAGCATCTTACTGAAAGTCAGGGACAGAATGACCTCATAAAACATTCCTATGGTATATTTTGTAGTGAATAATGATATAAATTGTTCCACAATTGACACAAATATATTTTCACATTAGTCTAACAAATCTTACAGCTTCTGTTAGTTGGCTTTTGAATGATCACGACCATTAAATACAGAAATTGAATTATTCCCCAAAGATCTCTAACTAAAAACATTTTCTATGATTCTAAATGGAGCAACAAAGGTGAACTGGGAGCACCGTTAGAATGAGAATTGTAAGGAACTAAAAGTCCTAGGTCAGCCTACTCTGTACCCTGGTTTTCTGAATTCCACTTTATTATTCAGCAAGAGTGAATCTGGCATTTTTTGATCTGACATAAATGCCTGAGGCATGAATCTGTGAGCAAATGAGGGTCATTTAACTGTTCTTGGTATGTGTTCATTTAGGGAAGTTATAATTTGACATTTTGCTTAGATGGCTACGTGTGTATCTTCCTCTGTCAACCACTAAATACAAAAGCCTTTGGGTTGGTTTTAAGGCAAGAGGCACTAGCTTAAGAACAGGTAGTGAACTGGAAGGAAAATAGAGTTTCAAGTTAGGTTGGAAAACACTTACTAGCTGTGTGACTTTGGGTAGTTATTTAAACGATTTGAAACTCAATGTCCTATCCACTTGTGAAGGTTAAGGAGGCAAAATACATACAATTCCTGTGGTATCATCAATTTGGTACCTCTTTTCTTTCTGTCCTGGTCTACACTTTATGTCATACAGTGTGCACTTCAGTCCTTTAGAAAATTTTGCTTGCTGATGATTTTATTCTTCAGTGTTCCCTGAAAACCTACCCATAATTCCTCAAGTTCTAATTAGTCAAATTGTCACTTCTTTTAGCCTCTTCCTAAAATAGGCAAAATTTAATAATTTTATATACTTGTGCTTCTTTAGTATGTTCTTGCTTTTATGGAAATAAGAGGCATTTGCCCTGGAAGGTGATTCTTGTTGGAGGGTTTCTGCATCAAGGAGGAGAGTCAAGGCATTTTGTTGTTGTTAGTTTCTACTTAGCATCCTCAAATAAATAACTATTTGAAGCCCACACTGTCATCTGCAGATTGTTGGTAGGTAGAAGCCACATTGTGCTCCCTTTCTTCCTTCCCAAGAGAAGTATCTTAAATGTGGTTCTGGAAAGATAGAGTGCCTTATTTAATTGAAAACAAGTGTGTATTGAGCACCTATAATGTGTTAGTAGTTACTGTACTGAACTTGAAGTACACAGAAGTAAAGATTCTTTACTCTCCAAGGTGGATTTCATTATTAGACCTGCTACATAGCAGTTACGACGCAATGTAATGAAATGGCTGCAATCTGGCAGGTGTGTGTTGAAGTCTGCTTAAGCAAGAGTTCACATAAAGGGTAAAATTTAAGCTCATAATGAAGTTAGAGTTTGCCTTTCAAAGGCTGGGTCGGGGTAGGTGAAATAATTGTATGTTAGTCAGAGGAGAGAAATGATACATATGAAAGGAAGGAGCTAGAAATGAGCCTGACATTTCCCAGGAATGACAATTAGTTCAGCCTCAGCAGAGCCTAGGATGTGTGTGGGAGAAGGGTAGAAGATTGGATCCGACAGATAGGCAGCAGCTGCCTCATGATGGGGAGTCTATGAAACTTTCATAGCAGAAAATTTACTTCATCAGATTTGAGTTTAGAAATAGCACTCTGGAGGCAGTGCATGTGGAGGATGAATTCTAAGGAGTCAAATCTGAAGTTAGAGCGTCCATTTTCTGAGCTATTGCAATAGTCTCCAAGCAAAAGATAACAAAGGATGGTAGAAGGTATAAAGAGAAGGGCCCTCATGTGGGTGGTGCTTGTCCATACTCATTAAGTTCATGTACTTGAGAAGCACATTTCTTCAGTAATACCCTTAACCTTCTTAAGTTTCTGTTTCCTCACGTGTAAAATGAAGATTATACTACTTATCCTACAGAGTTGTGGGGAAAAAAATGAGCAAGATAGTGTATGTAAAAAACTTGATACAGTAACTAGAAAAAAATGCATTTTCAATAATTGGTATTTAAGTTGTAGTATAGAATGTATTGCATTGTGCTTGAATAGAGGATGAGGAAGAAGAAATTGCCAAGATGTCTACCACTTACTTATAGAAAAGCAGAATTTGAGGGGGGATAACTTCAATTTGGGGCATGTTTAGTTGGAATTGCCTGTGGGACAGTCAGGTGGAGATGTCCCATAGACATCTGGATTTGTGGGTGTGTGGAATGCATAAAACTGATCTGAAGGTTCTTTCTTGAAGAATATTTATTCCTTTATTCCTCATTTCTCATAGAGAGAAATGGGCTTCCATTTTTATGGGGGAAGAGTATTAGAAGGGTTCATCCAGATCTCTCTTTACTCATTCCTCCAAGTCAATGGAGTAGAGGAATGGGAACCCAGTATAGCTCAGGCCATCCTTTCTCCTATCGTTGTCTTCTTGTTCTTTATTCTCTCTCTCTCCCTGTCTCTCTGTTTGTCTGTGTTCCTCTCTGCCTACTCTCTTTCTGACTTTGGTCCATGTGTACTAGACTCATCACTGCTGCTTTTTTTTTAGGTTGTTCACTAGGGCAGATCTTCTGCACATTGGTGATGCCTGGGATCTCTGGCTGTTCCATCTGGAAATGGGTGAGTCCATTCAATTTAAGGTGACAAAAAGTAGACAGATCAATCTGAACTCAGGACCAAGGTGCTTCAGTATTCCAAATTTACCAGCAACACCACTGAACGTTTGTTCCTTAATGAACTCCTGGAGGGATTTCATTTTTTCTACTCCTACATCTCAAGGGGAAAATCTGTGATTTAACATTTAAAATCCCTAAAGAGGTAGGGATGTTGACATCATCATTGTAAAGCTGAGGCTAGGAGCTGTGTGAATGAAATTGCTCACAGGAGATTTTAGGAACTGAGGGGAGAAGAGGCAGAAATAAGAACATTCGTCTTTGGGAGGTCAGCAGAGCCTCAAAAGTGAGGAGGAGTGCCAGGGAAATATGGCAGCCAAGAATGAGAACCAGTCCTCTGGCATCACAACTAGTTTATTCCAAATACTGGTTAAAAACAAAATCAAAACAAAGATAGAAAACCAAAAATAATGGCATGTCATGACAAAGAAGAGTCTACTTTTACAATACATAATTCCTCATTTTCCCAACATACATTCAAAGATAAAGTTCCAGACAGAGAGGGGGTCAAATATTGTAAGAGATTGGTAGCACTGGGTTTGGAATGGAGAAAAAGTGCTATCAGAGCATCAAATCCCTTCAAGAACAGGCCTACCACAGCTAGCACTGTAGATCCTGTTTGCCTGGTTCAAAGGTGTGGGCATCCAGATACCCACAAAGACAGTATTACGTTTGCCATAATGTCAGGTACTAAGTTGGCACTCACTGTTTCACTGGACAAATATGACAAAAACAGATAATCATGGAAATATAAGTTATATAGGACAGACTTTGAGAAAAAAACAGCAAGAAAATAGCAGTGACAGTGACAAAAATGGGTTGATTTTAGAGCTGGTATAAAGGAATAGGTTATGAAATGCTGTCAAATTACTTTTAAATTATATGTAAATAAAATTTCTCAACACACTGTTTGGTTAGAGCCAGATTGCTGGAGACACTGAACCAGACAGCCAGATATGCCTAGACACAAGTTGATGTGGAGGCATCTCTTTGAAAGACAAATCTCATCCACTTTTTAGGGAATAAATAAATTTTCAGGTGCTTTACTGAGAGACAGAAACTAGGAAGAATAGTGGAAAACAAAGCTACCAGTTTAATAGTGATATCTCTGAGAAGTAGAAAGAAGACAGTACTCCCATATATGGATTTCTTCTTTCCATATAGAGTCATCGTTTATCAATGCCTAGGCCACATCTTTGTGTGTGTGTGTGTGTGTGTGTGTGTGTGTGTGTGTGTGTGTGTGTGTATGCCTCCCAGGACATTTAGAAGAGTTCTATATATTTAACTTGCTTTCTCCTCATGTATATGGAAGGCATAAAACTCACTGAATATTAGAAATACAATAGTCACTCAAAATCAACTATTATTGAAAAGAGTATTATCATTTTACAACCTATTCAAGCCACTAAACTAAGTACATAATTATTCAAATTGATTTAAACCAATCCTTTGAACGAGGAGATATTTCCCACAGTGCAACTGTGGAAACTGAGATCCAATAGTTAACTAACTTGCTGAAGGTTTTACAGGTTATAAAAAGCAGAGCAACTGCTTCATCTGACTTCAGAGCCATGCTCTTAAACTTTCTTACTTTATAGCTCTTGCAAATTCTTACTTAGTTAACAATATTAACAATGTGACAAAGTGAAAAATAGTGGATAATTTAACCACACAAAAATAGAAGGGTGTGGATTAAGACAGGTGGGTAACCAGAAAAAGAGCTCCTGCCTGCAGCTTTAATAGCCTCAGAGTTGCAGGGGTTTCCTCCCCACAAAATCTCAAGCACACACTCACACTTAAACCTAGCTGATGCAGACCAAACAGATCAAGAAACTTCACAGGAGATCTATAGGAGGCAGCAAGGAAGAAACAATAAAGATAAGTGCAATGAATGAATTTATATCAACTGAAGAAGAGGCAGGATTCCACGGGTTGGTCCACCTCGTGTTTAAAAACCTGCATTTAGGATTATTACCATCAGAGAATAAGATCATAGCTCACTAAGAGTTTTCACTCACTGAGATAGACTGTTAGAATTTTGGAGTTAGGATGCAGGATCTAGGTGAAGGATGTTAGAAAGCATGTGCTTGTTAAGGATATGAGGGACTGCTATAAATAGTGAATGTGCAACCTCTTCATGTTGATAGCTGGGTGCCACAAATGGCAAACCAAATGAAGTAGCTGAGGCTACTGTGTTCCCAAAGGGATCAGAAGCTGAAAAAGAACCTCTTGGCAAAAGAGACATTATTTGTTCTCCAGGGATTTATTAAGCATGATGGAGTCAGTCAGCAATTTCTCAGGCTTTTCATTTGAGGAGGAGGTAATGAATTTTAATTAGTGAGGAAGACTGCTTTCCACTAAGAAGAAAGCAAAGAAAACAGGAACATCAGCGCTCATGGAGGATATGTTAAAACACAGAATACTCCTTATTAACGCTGAATTAATGGGCAAATCTTCACCCTCTGTTCTTCTGAAACAGAAAAACAAAAACTGAAGAAAATGTCTACAGATTGTGAGAAAAGGAAGGATGGTGCTGCTAAGTTTGATAAACAGGTTATTCTATATCACAAGGTTTTTAAGACACTGATCATCACTCAGTAGTAGTTGATGGCAGCACATTTTCAACATTTGCCCTGCCCTACCGGACATTTCAACAGTCCTCTTTGTACTGGAGAATTAATAGGATGAACCTGTATGAGAGGAGTTTCTTCCCCCCAAACTTCCAAGTATTTTAATTAGGCCCACATGTCCTTGCATTGGCCATCTGGGAAGATTTGGAAAGAGTAGAAGACAGAAAGTAAGATATGGCTTGATTCATTGTGAGCTAAGTTTTTTCATTTCCTGCTGATTTAGACTCTGTGTACAAGTGTCCAAGCACGTGTGTATGTGAAAATATAGGGGAGGAGTATTCATTATGGTATTGTTGGTTTTGATTTGGCTTTTGAAGGATCTTTCAAGGATAATCAGATACCCTCTTTCATCGTTGTTCAGATATGTTGATGATGGTCCTTGTGATAGTTCTTCTTAAGAATCCTAAACCCTCCAAGCAAATGCTGCCTTTCTAATGGGGCTTTCATCCAGTGAGCAGATGGCGCCCATAAATTCTTTGAAGTCTGCTGGCCCAAAGTTACAACCAAGTATATGCAACTTTGCTTCAGCACAGTGATATAAATTCACATGCAAATGCAGTGTTTAAATTATGAGTGTAATTGGTTTACAGAGATAGATACAGTTTGAGCAGATCAGAAGGTTTCTTGTGCATTTGTGGCCTCCACTATGAAAATCTGGCCACTCTAAGTGAGAGCCCTGAATACTCCCAGTTAGACCCATAAAGGAAGACACATATTCACTTTCTATTCAGGGCAACCTGACAAAATACAACATGCCCTCTTGCATGCTATGCGATGACATGTCATTGCTATTAACCTGCTATAATCCCCTGACTACAAAAAAGTTCTCTCCTGACCAGAAAAGTTAAGCTCAGAGTGCCTTGAGAATCTGGAGGATACAGATGACTTCTATTTCCACCTTTTTCTACCTAGAAACTTCAGTGTGCACTGTCTGGAGAGAAAAGATTTGTAAGTTTATCTCATATGGTACAGGGACCTTCTGTTGCATTCTCTCTACTAGATTTTGTTATCAGTGAGGCTGGAGGTGGTAATAAACTTGTTTTGGTTTCATGTCTGTCTGATAATTCTTCAAGATCTCTAATCTCTAAGGCCCTGTTTGGTTAAGGAATAGAACCTGCTCTTAGTATAGATAAATGATGCACAATTCGGATACGGCAAGTTGGTGTGCATGAGCTAATATTAGCTTGTTAGTAGAGTTTGATGAGATGGTGATTTAGTGTTCTATGAAAATACACAGTTACAAAGTTCCTCCTACACACTTATGTATATAATGGAATTCTTCTGAATTTCTGTGAATTATCAGTGCTTCCCTGATTTCTGTCAGCTACTAGTTTTTCTTTAGAATGGTAATGTATGGTTAGTTTATCATTGTTTCTTTTGGCATTTTGAGAAAGACTATTCTTGGCTGGGCATAGCTAGCTGTCCCCTGCATTGCAAAGATTTTTGCATCCCTACCCTCCTTGCCACTGAATGCTAACAATACTTCCCAGACACACTAAAGCCCCCAAATCATTCCCAACTATTCCCAACTGTTGTCTTAATGGGTATTATTGTCCCTGATTGAAAAATTACTATACAAATTAATATGAATAAAGTTTGTGGTGCATTATTTACTTAACTCCACAGGTGAACTTTGGCCCCTCATTTCTCAATAAAATATATTTGTTATTAAACAATATATTGTGAAAATATGAATCAATAATATTTTATAAAAATTAAGATATTAAATAGTCTTCCAATTGTGCTTATATGGAAAATATCATTGATGTTATGTGCCCGTGACTGTGTACTACTAAGATAATGTGAAATATTATTAGGCAGTGCTGTGGACTGAATTACATACCCCAAAAGATATTCTGAAGTTCTACCCCCCAATACCCTGACCTTTGAAAATAGGTCTTTGTAGGTGTAACCAAGTTAAGATGAGGCCATTAGGGTGGGCCCTAATCCAATGTGACTGATGTCCTTATAAGAACAGGAGAAGACAGAGAGACACAATGAGATAATGCCATATCATGACAGAGGCAGAGATTGGAGTGAATGCCAAGAATTTCAGGCAACTACCAGAAGCTAGGGAAAGGCAAGGAAGGATTCTTCTCTGAAGCCTTAGAGGGAGCATAGCACTGCTAACTCCTTGATTCCAGAATTCTGGCCTCCAGACCTTTAGGGGAATAAATTTCTGTTCTTTTTAAACCATCCAGTTTATATGGTTAATTTATCACAGCAGATCTAGGAAACTAATACAAATAGGTTACCTAACTTTTCTATATAACTAATTCTGCATCTGTTAAATGGGACAAGTAGAATAGTTCTGAGCAATAATAAGTTAATATTCACAAAGCACTGGAATGAATATATAATATACAGCTGCCACATAATTAGAGCTGTATGTGTTAGCTCAATATACTTTAGGTAGGTGAATTATCACTAAACCATAATTTTTCTTTCTAGAATAATTTCTTAATCCAGGAGTTGACAAACTATGGCTCATGGACCAAGTCCAGACTGCCACCTGCTTGTATAAATAAAGTGGGGTGTTCTCTTTTGGAATGGAGCCATTTTTGTTTAAATATTGTATATGGCTGTTTTGCGCTATGACAGAATATTTGTGTAATTGCCACAAAGGCTGTGTGATCCACAAAATCTAAAATATTTTCTCTCTGGGCCCTTAAGAAAAACTCCTATTATAGACTATAAAATCTGTTATATATGCAGTTATTCTTGTTTGATTTTTAAATAATTCAATGAATTATATGTTGCTAGTCATGTTTCCTGCAACTTACTTCTTTTGTTCCTTATAATTTGAGCTCTATTCTAACTGGAGGTGGGAATGAATAGGGTAGGTGAAACATTGGGTCACTCATCCCACATAACTTCATAATAATTAAAAGTTTAAAGGTATTGATGGAGACCTTGAGTAAAACTAATGAAAAAAATGAGGACTAAAATGATATGTTTTTATTGTCTCTACATTTACTAATGGGACTTTATGTAATAATAACTCATGAGGGTTTAGTGAGATTTAGAAACCACATTTTCCTACTGAGAATCATTTTTTCTCAAAAGAAATTTTTCAAGCTATTGATTCCCATATCTAATACTGCAGACAGAATTAAACAAAGCAGTAAAGTAAAAGTAATGACCCCAAACTCAAGGGTAAATTTATAAAGCGAAAAGTACCAGCTCTTAAAACAAAAGCATGGATAGTATAATCACTAGGTGAGGAGATTTATCTGGGCCATCTTCTCAGTGTTTGATATGCGTGTTCTGAGTGAGGAAGCAAGGTTCTTTTCCTCAAAAAGCTAACAGTCTACCCCTCTGTGGTCTTCAGGGGGTTGCTAACCTTCATATTGCTGACATGAATGAGGTTTAGGCTCTCACCACAGATTTCTTTCTAACCCTAAAGAAAGTGAAAGTTTTAGGTTGAGGAAGGCCTGTTTCTAGACACTCATAGAATTTGTTCCCTATTTCAAAATCCATGTATGAAAGGCAGGGCAATTATAAATAGTGACTTTCTACTACATATTCAACACTAGGTGAGGCTAATTATTTTTGTAATAACCAGTTTGGCTTCTTGAAAGGATCTGTTCATAGTATAAAGTACAGAACATTTCACTAATTAGTGGGTTTAAGAGCTCAACTAGTTCTCGGTCATCTCAGGTCAGGATAACTGTGAACTCTGAGTTACTTGGAGATGACTTGGAGTTTCTACTTATTCACATATGACCTGCAGGAATCTGAGGCCCAATAAAATCTCAAAGCCTTCTGAAAAATTATTCAAATTCTTTGTAAGGCATGACAAACCAGACCTGGCTAGTTATGTGCCTTGTTTGTAAATGGATTTGCAGCAGTCAGTTGAGACAATTTTAACACATTGCCCAAAGGGTTTTATCCAAATTGGGTTCACTTCAAGATTATTTATTCAGCAAACACTTACTAAAGACTTATTAATTAGTAGACATTGTGCTAACTTACCTTCTAGTGAAGGGAAAGAGACAAAAAACAAAATAAATAATTTAAAGAGCTATTTTTAGAAGGTGTTAAGCACTATGGAAATAAAAGTGGGATAGATGATCTGATTGCTAAGGTGGGGTGAAGAACTGGCATTTTAAATAGGATAATCAGGGAAGACTTCACTGTGAAAGTAATTGTTAAAGAGTTGAAGAACAGTTAGTCAAACATCATTTGAGGGCATCTGTGTGCCCACAGCTCCCAAAGACAAATGTTGGTTCTGTCTTTAGTTCAAATGAATGATTGATAAAAGCCGTTGCTCTTTTTTCCATATATTGGAAAATCTTATATAGGATTCTCCATCAAAATAAGCTTCGATAGGGATTTGTCATGGAATACATTAGCAATCAGAGCACTATGACTGTTTTTGGCGATAGAATTGAGGGGGAAGGTTTTTGGTACTGGGGTGGACTTTAGCCCCTGTCCCCAGATCTGTAGTTATAGCATTCCTCTATTACACATGTAAGCCACAACAAATAAAAGTACAATCTAAGTAAAAACTATGTGATCTGAATTTTATGCTGACATAACTTCAAGAAGAGTTCCAAAATTGAACAAAACACTAGAATGGTAGATATAGGGTAAATTACTTTTATGACTGATTAGATCTAATTTTGAGCATGAAGTAGAGTAAGAGAGCTAATGGGCTAAGCCTCAGAATTGTACAGGTCATGCATCTCTCAGAGGTGACTGTGGATGAGAGCGGGCATTTCCTACATGAGGATGTCTCATAAAAAGCATACTTCCTAAGAAAGAAGGCAGACCTGAGCATGTCCAGGTAATCTTTCCCCTAAATTAACGATTCAGATAAGTAACCCACCTCCCCAAGACCAGACAACATAGAGGGATGGAAAAATGACAAATATGTCTTAACAATTGTGCTCCCTCAACATAGAAAGAGGTATTTAAGATTGAAGACTAAGCTATTCTCCCAATGTGCTCCTATATAGAAACTATGGAAATGCCACTTTATAAAAGGCTGTCACACATCCACACCCTGTCACTTTCATTCATGCCATGGGCATATAATCTAAGTTGATAAGATGTAAACTCCACAGATGAAAACTTGCAGTTCAATTTAATATGTGTATTTGTCTCATAACTGTCAAACACTGGATAAGGGAAAAGCTTTTTTGTTTTGTGTTGGGTCTTGGGTGTTTAGTGAACATAGTAACATGTAGAGTTGGCAATTCTTAAAAGTGATAAAGAATGTGAAGGGCACTCTGCAGCCACTAATAAAGCAAGAGGAAATGTTCTCAGAGAAATACATCTCATTTTTAAAAAGAGAAATTTATGTGAGAAGAGAGTAAAGAAAATGAAGACTGATTTAGGTCCCTGAGAACATTACATTTAAGAATAGGCCAATTAATGTATGTGGAGGAATGCTTTTGGAAATAAACGATTCAGCATTGAACTGTGGAGTAAAACAAGTGGGATAATATTGCTGTACAAGAACATTCAAAAATGTGTTTCGTTGACACAGAAACTTAAATGAACATCATATCATTTTATTTTTTTGATTAAGCTTTCTTAAATCAATAGATTCAATGTACAGATTCAATAAGTCTTATTGAAAGACTGTATGTACTTCCATGTATCAGGAAAAGCTAAGTTGAAATGTTAAATGCTAACAACCTTGAAAAACAGAATATAGAATATTTAAATGAATAAACAATGGTTAAGGATAATGATGTATACATTCTTTTAAGTTTCACTAGTAAAGTATTTAACACATAGTAAAGCCTTATGAATCTAATGATATTATAGAACAAATTGGTTGTGGTATATTTTTGGTAAAAGAAGAACAATGGGAAATATGAAACAGTTAAATATGCACAAAATAAGGAAGACTTGTAAATGCCAAAGCAGGTAGGAATTGGACAGTTACTTGATAAACTAAAATTAACACTAAGATAGGATAAGGGAATATAATGATTAAGAGGTTAAAAGTGTCACAGTGAACTTGAAAAACAATTAGACTTCCCTGGAGATAACATTAGACAAGGATGTGTGATGATCAGCTTCATGAATTAGTAACAGCAGCTAACAAGAAACTTAGATAACAGCAAGTTGCCAGAAAAGAATAGCAAGTAATGAAGGCATTTATTGCAGCGTATTACAAGGTTTTAAAGACTGGACCTGAGTTTGCTAAGATAGTTTACTCACATAAGCATAATCATTTCTTTTTCCTGAAATTAACATTTGGGAATTTCACAGAAAATAGAAAATACCAGTCATCTTGGTTTTTTAAGCCAGTTTCTTCAACTCTCCTCCCTTCCTCCTCCTCCCTCTTATGCTCCCCCTCCATTTTCTTTTTTTACTTTTCTGCAAGTAGCTGTGTTCCATCTTTGTGAGAGTTCTAAGTAGAGTAGAAAACTGCTGTAAGTAGGCCTGGATGACTTAAGTGCTATCAGAAGACAAAAAAAATAAAGAAAGAAAGATGACCGTAAAAGCATGTTTAAACTTAAAATTTCCTTCTCTTGAAATTTTTAGCTTAAAAGTCAATTACACATTTAAAGGCGGTGTTAAAAACCAGCATAACTCTCATTCCCAACTTAATTCTTCTCATAGAAGCAAAAACCATATGATTCTGAGGGGGGAGGAGTTGGTTATTTATCTTTTTCTTGGTTTGTAGGAGTTCTTTATATATTCTGGAGGATTAGATAGATAGAAAGTTCTGGATGTTTTGAATCTTTTGTTGGATATCTGTATTACAAATATTCCCTCCAAATCTACATTTAGGGTGAATTTTCTTTAACTGTGTGTTTTGATGAACAGAAATTAATTTTGATGAAGTCAATCTTTTTTGTTTTGTTGAAGGTTGGTGCTTTTTGCATCTTGTTTAAGAATATTGTGTCTTGGCTAAGGATATAAGGATAGTCTCCTATGTTTTAAAGTTTTTTAAATTATATTTAATTTTAAAAACTTTAAAAAAATTGAAGTATAGTTGATTTACCATGTGTTAGCTTTAGATATACAGCAAAGTGATCTAGTTTATATGTATATGGAGAGAGAGAGAGATACCTTTTTCAGATTCTTTTCCATTATAAGTTGTTACAAGATATTGAATATAGTTCCCTGTACTATTTAATAGGTCCTTGTTGTTTATAGTAGTGGTAATCTGTTAATCCTATACTCCTAATTTATCCCCCCTCCCTTTCCCCTCAGGTAACCATAAGTTTGTTTTCTATGTCTGTGGTCTGTTTCTGTTTTGTAAATAAGTTCATTGGTATCATTTTTTTTTTTAGATTCCACATATACATTATATCATATGATATTTGTCTTTCTTTGTCTGACTTACTTCACTTAGTATGATAATCTCTAGGTCCATCCATGTTGCTGCAAATGGCATTATTTCATTCTTTTTATGGCGAATATTCCATTGTGTATATATACCACATCCTCTTTATTCATTCATCTGTCGATGGATACTTAGGTTGCTTCCATGTCTTGGCTATTGTAAATATTGCTGCTATGAACATTGGGGTGCATGTATCTTTTCGAATTAAAGTTTTGGTCTTTTCAGGGTATATGCCCTGGAGTGGGATTGCAGAATCATATGGTAGCTCTAATATTAGTTTAAGGAACCTCCATACTCTTCTCCATAGTGGCTGTACCAATTTACATTTCCACCAACAATGTAGGACAGTTCCCTTTTCTCCACATCCTCTCCAGCATTTATTATTTGTAGACTTTTTGATGATGGACATTCTGACTGGTGTGAGGTGATACCTCATAGTAGTTTTGATTTGCATTTCTCTAATAATTAGTGATGTTAAGCATCTTTTCATTTGCCTGTTGGCCATCTGTATGTCTTTGGAGAAATGTCTGTTTAGGTCTTCTGCCCATTTTTTGATTGGTTTGTTTGTTTTTTTGTTATTGAGCTATATGAGCTGTTTGTATATTTTACAAACAAGGGAAATTAAGCCCTTGCCCGTTGCATCATTTGCAAATATTTTCTACCATTCTGTATGCTGTCTTTTCATTTTGTTTATGGTTTCCTTTGCTGTGCAAAAGCTTATAAGTATGATTAGGTCCTATTTGTTTATTTTCGCTTTTATTTCTTTTGCCTTGGAGGACTGACTTAAGAAAACACTGCTATGATTTATGCCAGAAAATGTTTTGTCTATGTTCTTTTCTAGAAGTTTTAGAGTGTCATGTCTTATATTTAAGTCCTTAAGCCATTTTGAGTTTATTTTTGTCTATGGGGTGAAGGAGTGTTCTAATTTCATTAATTTAAGTGCAAGCTTTTAAATTTTTTTACCTTTTATATTTATATTTAATATGAAATTTATTTTTTGTCATGTTCTGTAAGATAGGTCCAGGTTCTTTCTCCATGTATTATTTATTAAAATATTAATAAAAATTAATAGAATATTAATTATGAAATTGTTATAACTTTATATGTATGATTTATGCTTTTAAATATTATATATTTATGTAAGTTATATATATAGTTTATAATTATTGTAATATTTATATGTATAACTATTATGAGATATTAAATATGATTTATTGTAAAAAGAGTAGTCTCTCTACTGTGTTTTAATGAAAACTTTGTCATAAATTCAGTGACCACTTTATACATAGGTCTGTTTATAGAATTTAGTTTCTGTTTTTGTGGTCTATCTGCCCATCTTTGTGCTAATATCACACTGTTTTTATTATTGTAGCTTTTAAAAAGATATGGCATCTATTATTATGTGTTCTAAATTTGTTCCTTCCCTTCAATATTATTGCTTTGACTCTTTTTGGCCCTTTGCATCTCCATATAAATTTTAGGATCATCTTGCCAATTTAATTGGCTATATATAGAAAAGCTAATGTAGAATAAAACCAAAACAGGATAAAGTCTAGAAGCCATGAAAAAAAAATGCTTCAAATAGATAAGAACAAGTAAAGTGGAAATATCCTCAAACATATAATACATTTTATTTACAGAATTTACCCCCAGACATTTCACAGGAAGAGATATTAATTAAGTGAATATTTACAGACATCTGAGTAGAGTTAGGGAACAAAACAAGAGATGGTGAGTTACTTAGAGATTAGCAGCTGTGAGAAGTAGCTTTTTCCCCATCCCCAGCCCTTGGCCGAATGGACTATGAGAGAAAACAGGTAATACCTGGTGAGAGCTGTAAACGTGGAAAGTTGTTCCATCTGCTCCCTTTAGGTAGCACTGTCTGAGAGCTACAGCTCTAAGTTTGGGTTCAGTAACTGCTCTCTCACCTTCACTCTCAGTGTGGTAACATCCTGCTTTTGTTAGCCTTTAAGTGACATCATTTCTTCTTGGTTTTCCCTTACTCTGCCTACCTTCTTGCAAATGTATTTACAAGAATGCAAATTTACAGGAATTTATGGTCCTCATTACATTCTCCTTGGTTACTTCATTTGAGTGTGCCATCCTTTTCCTGTAGGGTTTCTTCTCTGACTGATAGAAAGCAATCATGTCAGGTAGACATTATCACCTTCCCCTATTTATACACAAAAAGGGAGATTCATAAATGTTAAATTAATTTCCAAAGGTATTTAGTTTGCAAATGACATAATCTCTCTCCCTCACCTACATTATGCTGCACATTTGAAGGTGATGAAAAAAGAAATAGTAGAGTTTAAAAAATCCATTTTATCAGGAGTCATGAAAATAATAGGATATAGAGTAAAGGTAGATATTTTTTCTTTTGTAGGAAGTAACATCTCTCTTCCTTTCAGATAAGGAAGAAGACTGGAATAATTTCTATGGAAACAGAGATATACTGAAATGTGTAGGAATATTGCAGATGGTGCCAATCTCATTGGCAAGAAAGAGAGATCAATTGCTGAGAGGAGAAGTAGTAAGATTTGCTGCGTGGCTAGCAAGGAGAAGAGCCATCCCATAGTCAGAAAGAGTTCCTTAACAATGACCAGCTCACATTGCTAATATATAACATGTATTGAAAGGAACACCAAATAGATACATCTAAGTGGAATCATATAAAACCATCACCACTGCTGTGAATCGGTTCAACTCATATGTGGTACTATGCAAAGTTAGCAAATCTTATCTTCATGTGAAGGACAATATTCTACAGTTATCTTGAGTTTGATCTTGATTTATAAAATTTTATCACACTAAAAGAATTTCTGTTAGCTTTGCCTACTTCATTATCATTAATTATACCTTATCAATATATGCCTTTATTTTAAAATCTTGTTAAATTTTTGGTTCCATGCACATGTTGTTAACAGTAAAAGAAACCAGAAAGTTTTCAATGCGTGTAGACCCAGTTCCTGAATCTGCTCTTCTCTTTATTATATGCACTACATTCTTCGAAATCCTTAGTTGATGTTCTTACCAGTTTAAGTAACCTTCTCAATCAACACTTCCAACTTGAGGTATGCCAGATTTGCTTCTTTACCATACTATATATTCACCCCACTATCACTGTAATTCTTTAGATTAATAACCCAGTATGGTAACCTGCCTCCACCAGCCCTGCTGCCTGAATTTGGTGTGGATCTAGGCTTCCACATCTGTAAACTGTCCTCAAAGACTCACCTTATCAAATGTAACTGGACTTGCCCAAGTAGTCAGGTCTCCACTAGCAGGCATATGATCACCTTGAACACCGGAACTCCCTCTACTGATTAAGTAAATTAAACACGACAAAGAGGAAAAATTTTGGTCCATTATTAAAAGACTTACATCTTGTTTATTAGATGTTACCTGGAAATTCCAAATTCTGCCTAGATGTATAGTACCGTTCTTCCTTTCTTCTATATCCTAATATGTCTAATTAAATTGTTTAATTATTTTAACATAAAAGAATCATAAACTTTAATAGAATACTGATTAATTAATTAATTTCCAATTATTCAGATCAACTAGTAGTCTGTGCTAATCTGGGCCAGGCTTGGTTTATTTTGTTTAGGCTCATTCATACATCTGTGGTCAGCTGGCAGGATGACTGAGGGGATGGCTTGTCTAGGTTGGCCTCAGAGTTCTGGAGTTTCAGTGGCTATTGTCTAGGGTCCAGGGGTGACTGGGTCGTATGGTTTTTTGTTTGTTTGTTTTTACTTTTTTTTTTTTTTTTTAATCCTCCAGTTGGTTAGCCTGTTGTCATAGTGGCTTGTCAGCTTTCCTAGAAAGTGAGGAGAAGCACATACACTCTCTTAGGGACTGAATTCAGAACTGGAAAATAATTACTTCTGCCATATTTTATTATCCAAAGGTAATTACAGGGCCAGTTCAGATGGAATGGGTAGGTAAACAGCCCTACCTCTTAGTAGAAAGAACTACCAAGTCACATTGTAACATATGTGGACAAAGATGAAGAGTAGTTAGGACCATATTTGCAATCAATTTACTTCTTCAACTTACTCCTATCTGATGGACTTACACTCTGCGGACTAGACAGCTCTTATATTAGCTGACTCTCCTGCCTCAAGACACCAACTCAGTCCTGCCATCTATTCTGGCATCTTCCCAATCTGAAGTATACTAGAGTCTTTTCCTGCTTACCCAGACTCTACTACCCAAACTGTACTGAGAAGGTCCATTTGTGTCAATGACAACAATTCCCTCAAATGACTTAATGGAAAATAGAATACTTTATTGCTCAGATTTTTCAGGTGAATCAATTTCTACCATGGGAGTAATTCTCCATCCAGAGATTTAGGTATCTATGATTCTTTTTACATTCTAGATGTTAATTCACATGACACAAAGGCAGGCCTTTTTCATTAAAAGCATTGATTATTCAATTAATAGCTCTGATAAACACCAACCAAAAATTAAAAACTATCTGGCTGTGTGAACATCAGTAAACCACTGAGAGAGTAGACATGACTGAGCATGGTAATTACTATAATCCTGTTAATACACCTTGGTGACTTAATAACACCACCCTGTAATAAGCTGAGAGAAGCTATGGATTTCTTTCTTTGTCAATACTTGGAGGTATGATTGTGTCAGAGTTCTCTGAGCCCTGTCTTATTTTTGGAGGGATAAGGGAGGTGTTGAACCACATTATGAATAAAATTTGTTGGATCAGAGGAAACTGAGTTCTAAGTTAGAAGAATTGGTATATATCAGGAGCCAGGGAAGAATCATGTATTGGTTAGTTTCAGAGGCTAGATGTGTGTATAAGCACATAAACAAAGAAAAAAAAAAACATTATGTCAGAGCCAGAATAGCAAACTGCAAGCCCATAGTTGAAATATCAGAGTATCTAGTAAAGGACATCAGCCATGTCTGGGAAGAAGATTAAAAAAAAAATCTAGCTAAAAGACTTGTGGGAGGAAATGTGTCGGAATACATGTGGAAATATTCATTCATCAAGCACTTGATATATGGCACAAACACTACTAGGTACCATTGGGCACAAAGATGAATAATTATTCAAGGAGGAGACAATTTATTGAAGAAGTCAGACATACTTACTACAAATCATCAAGCAATATGAAAAGTTCCTACTGAAGAAAGAATAAATATTCATTGGGGGCATGCATGAGAAAAAATATTTTTGCTGGTGGGGTACTTATATCTGAACTGAACAAATGGGTTTTTATCAGGTTGACAGATTATTTTAACTAGAGAGACATTAATCACCAAAGAAGTGGAAGTGCATAAAATTTTACAGTGAATTCCAGGAGCAGTGATTTCTCAAAGATAGCATTTATGATGTGGAGTGCCAGAAAATAAGCTAGAAAAGTTTTAGTTTATATAAAATTTTTAAATCCCTCAAGTAATTTGTTAAAAGATTTAAAAATATACAAAGCAGAGACATGTTGTTAGAGTCTAACAGATCTTCTTAGTTGAAAAAGATGCAATTCTTTTAGATGGAAATGTTATGTTACTTAGACACTTGGCATAAAAAGCAATGAGATTATCTGACTCAAGAGAGAAAGGCTGAGCTATGGAAAAAAGCAGCCCCGATGTTTTACTTCTAGTATTGCTGAGATAGTGCCTAGCAAACCAAATCTCCCAGAGTTAACAAGTATAAATGCAGGACAAAATATAAAAAGAAAATAAATTATCTGAAGAATGAATAAAAGCTGGAAGATAATGGATAGAAGTCAATACTTTGAAGAAGGCATTGCTGTAATACGATTTTTACATTTTTATTTGGCTATTAAACAAAGGTGAATGCCATTCTGCACCATTTGAGGTGATGATAAATTCAATAGAAAATCTGTAGAGGAAAATTCCAGGAAGGAGAGAGTCAGAAAGGTAGAGCCACAAATTCTGTATCTGAACTCTCCCCCAGTCTCTGGAGGACCCCTATACCATTTGGTGTAGGTAAGACTAATAAACTCAGCTAAGGCTAAAAGAAATATACTAAAATTTGAGCTGCTGCCTATAATAGGGAGGCAGAGTTACACAGTTTGAGTACAATAAGTTAACTGCCTATATAAAAATCAAAATCAATACTTTTAAGAAGAAGATAACAAAATCAAAGTTTCTACAGTAATTGTTTTGCTTCCTCATCAGCACTTGGAATAGTCATATGTATTAATTAATTATGTTTTATTTTAGATATTCTAGCAGTTGTATAGTGGTATCTCATTGTGACTGATTTGCATTCCCCTGATGACCAAGCATGTTGCACATCTTTTCATGAGCCTATTTGCCTTCCATATATCTCGCTTACTGAAGTGTCTGTTACCTTTTTCTGTTTAAAAAATATAGTTACTAGTTTTTGTATGGTTTTGAGTGTTCTTTATATATTCTGAATATAAGTCCTTTGTTGGATATGTGATTTTCAAATTGTTTTTTCCCAGTCTATGGGTTGTCTTTTAATTCCCTTAACAGTGTTTGTTATTGTTGCTTTTGCCTTAGAGCAACACCAATCATTTATTTGGCTGTCATAGCTGTAGGACTCACAGAAGAAGGCTCTTGTCAGCTCTAAACAGTGTCAGCTGAGATCGTTTGACTGGGGGCTAGTGGATCCTTTTCTAGGATGACTCACTCACATGGCTCACAAATTGCTTTTGACTGTTTGTGGGAAGCTTCACAGGAGCTGAAGGACAGGGACCTTAGTTCTTTTCCTTAGCTCTTCTGGGCCCCTCTGTAAGTTTACTTGAACTTCCTCACAGAATGATAGCTGGGTTCCATGAGCAAGTGTTCCAAGAAAAAGGCTGCAGTTTTTTTGGGTTTATTGTTTTTTGTTTTAACTTTATTTTTTTTTCAAGTCCTGGGCTTAGAAATTGACACAGCCCCATTTCTGCTGGATTCTATTGGGCAGTCGTCACAGAGCTCAGATTTGAGGGAAAAGAACATAGACCACTAAGCTGGACAAAAGGAGTACCGAAGAATTTGGGGGAATGTTTTAAAACTGCCACCTTTTTCATCAGTGGAAACAGTTTCATTGTTTTTACTTAGACACGTATATTCACTGTAGAAAATAAAGTAGTGGAATACCGTATATGAAGCTGTACAAAGAAATTGGCAAATAGAGGCTATTTCTAAATGAGTTTTAATTTCATAATAATAATAATGATCCAAATTATACAGAATATGGATGATGGAAATGGTTATTGGTGAATGAAGCATACTGAATTCCATGTAGTCAGAGCAAAGATAAAAATTTTAATCAACTTAAGATGTTGTTATTATGCATGTTGAACAATTAATGTGAATAAACACCAAAAGAAATCGAGTGCATGATTATCAAAACAGTAGAGTAGGAGAAAAATAAATAAAACTGGAAATAAAACTGGATTAATGCAAATGATGAAAAGAAGAAAATAGTAACAATACATAGCACAAAATATGTTGATAGAAGTAAATCCACAGACATCAATAATGGAAGTTATATGCAAACAAATTAAAGTTGTCAGAGGAAATAAAATAAATAACCAGTAAGCTATAAAAATGCTGAGCTTGTGTATCCCTACAAAATACATATATAACAGAATTTCAAACAGAAATAAATAGTTATGTAATCATAGTATAAAGCATTAACACACCAGCTTCTGTTATTGAAAAATAATGAAGAACAAACATCAAGGACCTAATAAAACAGATATAAAATGATATGTATACATAGATCTGCTAATTAGAGAATGCAATGCTTTAAAATATTTTGGAGTATTTAGAGAAAATAACCATTTCTATATCATGGAGCAAATATAAACCTTAATAATGATCAGAGAATCAGTATTATTGGTTTCAGACCTCATTCTTTGAAATCCATGAATAAAAATACAATCAAATAAAAAATTTTAAATCCCTGCATAAACTTGACATTTAGAAATATATTTTAGCATTGTTTGTGAATCAGAAGTAATCCATGAAAGACTTGAAATGTCAACACTCACAAAGCAGTACATTTCTAAACTTATACTAGGTAAATAAAGGAGTATTTATGGAGAGATAGTGCTACGTTAAGAAGACAATAATTAGCAGTTACCTTGTAACAAGAGGTTACAAGTGGAATAATGCGTTAATATAGAAAAAGAAAGCAAAAGTATAAGAGCAGAATATTTAAAATTAAAAAATACATGAAAAATAGAGAAGGCCAACAAAACAAAAAGTATGCTTTATGAAAAGACTAATTAAATCTATACATTTCTAGCAAGACTGATCAAGAAAGAGGAGGAAGCCAGAGAAGAAAGAAACATTAGATGAATAATACAATATTGACTACAGATATAATAACAATTTGTCTTGTGAATAACATTATGCTAATAAATTTGACATAAATCACACAGTTAAATACACAAATAAAATGGATGTTGTTTTAGATAATTTAAGAATCTAAGTAGAAAGAAAAATACAATAAACTAAAAATCATTATAAATTAAATCAGTACAAAGAGATATCATAGGATAATCCTGATTTTAAATATAGATACAAAAATTCTAGATAAAAATTTGATATACTGAATCTAACCATTATTTTAAAATACCATCCTGGTGACATTGGCTTTATTCCAGGAATACAAAGCTGCTTTAACATTGGAATATCCCTTAACATAACTCCTCATATGGAAAGTTTAAACTAGAATTTCCTTTTGACAATGTCAACAAATGAACACAAACGATTTGATAAAGTTCAGCAGTATTCAAAATTGATTACTTCCTAGAAAACCAGGAAATGACAAGAACTTTTTTAAACAGGTAAAGTTTAGCTACCAAAAATAGTATTAACCTCATACTTAATGAAAAATATTAAGATTCATTTTTACGTCAGGAAAAAGATGTAGAAAATCCTTTTAACTGTTTTTCTTCATCATTTACCTGGAAGTCTTAGTCAAGAAGAAACAAAATGTACAGTGATCAAAAAGGAGAAACAAAATGCTCATTAGTGACAGATGGTGGGATATTTCTAAATAGAAAATTCCAGGAAAGTTTTCTAACTAATTTCTAGTGTTCTTCATGTTTGTGAAGATACAACTTTTGAATCAATTGGGAGAGTCAAAGAGATTGACAGAAGTCAAAGATGCCTGTTTTGTTACTGATAAGTTTTTAATGACTAAAAGTGAGAGCCTGTGCTCTGGAGCAAACGAACCACAACTACTGATCCCACATGCCACAACTACCGAAGCCTGCACACCTAGAGCCCGTGCTCCACAACAAGAGAAGCCACCGCAATGAGAAGCCTACGCACCACAATGAAGAGTAGCCCCTGCTGACCGCAACTAGAGAAAGCCCATGCGCAGCAACGAAGACCCAACACAGCCAAAAATAAAAATAAATAAATAAATAAATTTATTTTAAAAAAAGAAAAAAAAAAAGAATATGCTTTTACTCCTATCTTATCACCCACTCTCTGTCTAGATGGCTTGCGCAAGGAAAAGTTTGACTCTCTTGAATGGACACACTGACCCAGGCTCCCTACTTTCAGTAATCTGGGATGGAGAGAGAGTCTGAGATGGAGAAAAGATGGAGAGAGAGGTGCAGCTGTGCTTAGGTCTTTTGGTAGAGTCCAGTCAATGGAAAACTGTATTCCAATAGCTGTCATTCACTCCTTTGTGAAAATAAGTGATGGCATAAGAAGCAAGGAGATTTTAGGAAAAATTCCTCCCCGTCAAAATCAGAAAAATAGAGAATTATCCTTCATGGAAGAAAATCTAATAATAGTTCAACAAAACTGCTAGATAAAAAATGAAAGCAATTATATTCCTATACCTGCAACAAACTTTAAACTATAATAAAAATATACCATTTGCTTGAGCAGTGAAACTATAAATAGAAAACTAAAAATACACTTTTTTAAAAAGGTATATAAGAACTTTATAGAGAAAATGATAAAAGTTTATTGAAATATATAAAAGAAGGTCTCAATAAATGGAGAGATAGCATGGCCCATGTGTAGGAAGTCTCAATATCATAAAGATGAACATTCTGTTCAAGTAAAATTCTAAATTGAAAGCAAATCCAGTAGAAATCCAACAGGTTTCCTCATATAACTTGAAAATTCTCAAAGGAGGAAAGCTGGATCAGCAGTAAACTCAGGAGAGAATATTTACTTTTCTAGTCAAAGAAATGTAGATTAAAATAACAATGAGGTGTGTTTTCATACTCCTCAGATTGGCAAAAATGTAAATGTCTGAAACTACCAAGTGCTGTAGTGCTTGTTAAAAAAAAATGATTTGTTAGGTATTGTTGAGGACATGTTTATTCTTAGAACCACTTGGGAGAATAATTTGATAATGTCTATTAAACCTTAAGAATGTTTATTTACCCCTAGTAATGTTACTTTTAGACGTATGCTATAGACATATATGCACAAAAAACCACACAGGATGAAAACTGAATCACTATTTGAAATAGTGAAAATAGATACCACCCAACTCTGCAATAGGAATAGATACCACCCAACTCTGCAATAGGAGTACATAATATTTCATATAAGAAAGAATAACAAGGGAAAGTTGAAATAAACTTATTCTAGATGTTTAAACATGTATATAACTCAGAACCCTGTTATGTGAAATTGTTAAGTAGTAAGTATACTGTGTGGTATCATTTACATATGTTTAAATATACATCATACAAATATTTAATTAAGAATGTTACCAAATGAGTTAAAAGTTCAAAAACACATGTAGTTATAAAGTATATAAATGTTAGGATATTACTAATTTCTGGGAACTAATGGGTGTAAAGGAATGGTGTGGGTCTTTATCAGAATCTCTAATGTTGAATATCTTTTTTTTAATAGCTGCAACAAATATGGCAAATTGTAAACATTTGTTTATTTTCAGCATAGGTACATGAGAGCCATTTTACTTTGTATACATTTTTTTCTGTATACACGTTCATATTTAAATTTTTATAGTAAAAATATAAAAAGCTGATTTATTATGAGACGATAAAGTATTTAAAGTATTTTTTAAGTATAGTGCTGTGAAAAATGGGGTAAATGAGGCATATACCCTAATATTACAACCATGAAAAGAACCCTTTATCTATGTCATATTAAAATTGTGAAAAATACTACAGAAACATCTTGCTCCTATCTAATAATGAGTTTTTGTGGAAAAACAAATAAAAAACAGACCACAGTTGACACAGAGAAAAATATAAGCCAGGCTATCTCAACTGAAAGCATGGAGGTAGAGATGGGCCCTAATAACAATGAAAAATAGTAATATAAAATATTTATCTGAGGGCTTCCCGGGTGGTGCAGTGGTTGAAAGTTAAACCAAAAAAAAAAAAAAAAAAAAAAAAATTGTATCTGAAATCTTAAATATTAGAGATGATGTTTTGTCCCTTTTGGAACTTACATACACACAAGCTCAGAAGGATGTTTTTACATGAAAACTGAAGTCTTTGGAAATAATTACTCTGACATTTAGCATGTAGTTCATTTTTTAACATAAAGTATATGCAGAAATAAATTGTGACAGACTTTCTGGTATACATTTTACCTAGTGTTACAGTTAATATTCAGAACTATATATATATATATTATATATATATAAAATGATATAAAGTCTGGAATGACTTGTCATACAAATGTAAATTGCTGTAAATTCAAACAACTCAGTAAGAAACTAATATTTCATGTTTTTTAATCCATTAATGATAATAAGGAACAAAATAGTTTAAGTAGATTTAAAATAAATATGTATCACCCAAATCTACTAGAGTTCATCTGAATTGTTTGCGATATGCCAATAACAGTTAAGCATTTGATTTCAATTTGCATAACATTTTAAGTTTTTCCGTAATGCCTTTCAACCTATTAGCTCATATATTCTTCAAAATGACATTGTGAAGTAATCAAAATAAATATTAGTATTCCAATTTTATAGATGAAACAACCATGGCCCAGTTTCATAGATTAAATAACGAAGAAATCCTTAACAGAGGAGAAAGTTAAAAAGTGGAAGTTTCTCATTCCTAACCACTCCACATTATTTGACTTCCAGTTATCTTTCATCTAATTATATATTATCTCATTCAAAACAAAATTTTAAGAAGTTGTTCCAGATTTTTGTTTCATAAACTTTGTCTTTTGGCAAAAAGTCCCCATAAAGTAGGATGTATTATTGTAGCATACATAATTCTCTTGGACATATGAGTATATTCTATAAAGCAGTCAAAGAATTATACAGCTACATGTTCATTACACTATAGATTTAAGAAATACAATTTAATTGGGAAAATAATAACCACTCTAATTATTACAGATAATGATATATCATATTTTTTACTTTGGTATTTAATATAAGTAAACTATGCTCCCTTTGGTACAGCATATTTAATTTCTTAATATGTACAAAAATTTTTCATTAAGAAAACTACACTGGGAAATGGGATTCCCTATATATATTATAAGAGATTCTGCTCTTATCTAGAATTTATACTAACAAATCATGGGTGGGAACACTCATATACTCACGTAAGTGATCCAAAAAATCTTTTCAAAGTTGAGTAGATTTTAATAACCAAGATAGAAAAAATTTAAATAATTCAGAAAGAATAGCGTGATTGATAATATACACAAAGTAGGATATTATTATAACAAAGACTACAATAATTTTGATCTCTAAATCATTTTTTTAAAGTTGGTAAAATTCATGTACTTAGCAAGCACTTTCTTGAATAAGTAATTAGAAGCTTTTAGATATGAAAGGAATTTTAGAAGCCAGCTATTCAAAGCCTTTAGAAATGAGAAAACTGCCTTCCAGACATTGATTTTGGGAAGGACATGTGACTAAATAACAGTAAAAATAGGACTATAATCCATGTCTCTTCCATGTCTCTGTCTTCCAGGACAATATTCATGGTTATACCTATCTATCTATCTATAGATAGATATATATATAATGGAATCCTCCTTAAATAATTTGGTTTCAAATTCTGAGAAAAAAATTACTAAGGAAAACTTGAGAGCATTATAAAAAGGAGTGAAATTCCTGCCTCCAAAGAACTTTTATTCTTTAAAAGCTGACAGTTAACAAATATAATTTTTATGAGACTTCTATTTAGAGAGTGCCACATTAGCCACGCTTATAACAAAATCGTTCTCTACTCTATTCAATAACAAAAACTTTTCTTTAAATCTGAAAAAATACTAAAATTCACCCACTGCTTTCCACTTGAAATTTGAAGTGCTCTGAATATTATAACTGATGACTTAAGAAGTATTGATATTAATTAATGATTTTACCTAAAATGAAAAAAATCACAAGAAAGAAGAGATCAGTTTGTCATATTACTTTGATAATAATTTAAAAATCGAAAGAAAAGAATATTAAATAGTACAGACCAATCCTGTATGAAATGAACCAGGAATTTGACATAGGGGTTTTTTTGTAAGTAAAAAAGAGCTATCTTGATTTGAACTTCCTTGAGGAAGTTCCTCATCTGTAAAATGTTCATAATAAAATATACATCCTGCAAGAGTATAACATGTGGTGAGAGAATGCATTGTGAAACAGAATATTGACCATTGTATTAGTAAATAGACCTAAACAGCTAGATCTATTTACTAAGAATATAAGAGCATTTACATTGTAAATCTACGAAAACTAATGGAATTTGAGAAGCAGAAAAATAAAATTGAGATTCCAAAATAAGTTACTCAGAATACAAATCAACTAAATGAATAAAAGAAAGCATAAATGAATGAAAATATCCTTTCTATGAAATATCCCTGGGACTTCCCTGGAGGTCCAGTGGTTAAGACTCCATGCTCCCAAAAAGAAACATCCCTATGAGAGATTCCCAGTGACCATACTTTGTCCTTTTCATACAATATGGTTAGCGCTCTTCACAACAAGCCTATGATGGAGAAGAAAAATACTTATAGCATTATTTTCCTCATTAAAGGGAGCTTGGAGAGTTTAAATAAGGTTTAAATAACTTGCCCCAAGTCATTTACCCAGCTATTAAGTAGCAATGTCGGTACTGGACCCCAGGTCTCTCTGCCTCTGAAACCTGTAACTCTAACTAATTAACATCTCAGTTGTAATGCACAACTGTATGGCTTTTATGGGTACATACATTGCTGGAATATGACACAAATACGTAATGATCCTTCCCTACTTTCTACATGTCATGAAAGAAGAAATGACTTTCCCCATGTCTATTCCAAATTCCTTTAATTATGCTCTGCTTTCTATCTGTGTGCCAACTACTCCCAGATATTTAATACATTTCTAGTTTTCTCTTCAGGGTATTACAATTCTGTATTCAGCTGCCTATCTGATACCTTAACATCCATACAGTTGTTTTCTTCCCAATATATGAGTTATCTTTAATAATTCATTTGTGCTTATCATCTATATAAAAAATGTCAATTCTAATTTGACAGTAAAACATATCTACTTGTCTCTCTCGTCATGTCTTCACTTTAGTCCAATCCACGGGATTCTAAAAGAACCATCTAATAATCTCTTTGTCTTCATTTTCTCTCCTTTGTTTTTGTTTTCCACACAGCAGCCAGACTGATTTCTTACATGAGTGATATATACATACACACACACACACATATATATATGTATATGTATGTATTGTGTGTATTTTAAGACTAATATAGTACAAACAGAATGAAAAGCTAAAAATCATCATTTGTCTTTATGAATAGACCCCCTTCTTCCCACAACTATTGATCATAGCTGGCATTTATGTGAAAATTGTTGTGTTCTGGTCCTAGATACCTTATAGAACTTTCTTATAAATTCTTTATATCACAACTGATTATGCCAACTCTTGGAATAAAAAATACCTTTTCCAGCTCTTGGAATAAAAAATACCTTTTTTTGAAAAATACGTAAGTGTGGATGATTTATTACAAATATGTGTAACATTTTATTTCTTTATTTTATGACGAGATCCTACAAGACAATGCTGAATAGAGACTGTGAAAAAGGGCACCCTTCTCTTGCTCCCAACTTAATGAGAGTGCTTCAGAAGTTTCATTATTAGTATGATGAAGTTTTTGGATGATTTCCTTTACAAGTCATCTTCCTCTAACTAGCTAAGAGTTGATTAATGGTAACAATTCTTAAACTTAACTGGATTTGAGATAATATTATGGATTTTGGTAGAAGTGCCTTAGGGAAGGAGTTTTTTAACTGATATATTCCCAGTGTGGTTAATACATTGAATTACGGTTAGATTTTTTTTTTTAATGTTACCTTAATATCAGAGGTGAACTCTGGTTGGTCAAAAGGTAAAATTACTTTAAGACTGCTGTATTTATTTGTTATATTTTTTACTTTGAAATATTTGTATTTATATTCACAGGTTAGATTTTCTTAGTTATTTTTTCACTTTTCTAATTTAGTTTTGTCTGAAGTTAAAGCTGGACTCTAAAAATAAGTTGTCATATTTGCCATGTTTTAACTCTATCTAGGATGGATAAACAAAGGAAATATCTGGTTTTTTTAAGACTTTTAAAAAACAGTATAATTTATTGAACATTTCCAAGAACCAGATTTGATGTTATAGATTAAATTTTCTCATTCCTTTTTATCATCAATTTCTGTTATTTTTATTTTTTGCAATGTTTTAATCATTTCTTATAACATGCAAAATTGAAAGCAAGGGTTTTCTGCCTCCCCAGTGTCCAATAAATGTGTGGCTCACAATAATTCTTAATACTATTTCTTGAGTGAATAAACATTCATTAATTGGTTAATATTCAGAATTATCTTAAGGGTTTCAATAATCTAGTATTTGGTGTGAAGTAACACAAAAATATTATCTCCGTCTCAAGTTGATGTGAATATATGAATTTACCTCATTGATATTACACAATAATCAAAATTTCTATAAATTAATGTTTTCTGTTGTTTTACTTCATAGTCAATGTTGGCCTCTTGGGTTAATATTTGTAATTACTTATTAGCTAATCCTGATGGCTGAAACACACAACTGCACTGGACTGTGAGTATATATAATAAAATACATTAAGAAATTAAGCAGGTATTTAATTTTGATAAATGATTTGCCTCATATCTGATAGAATAGTCCATTTTAAATGTCCTTCCTCAGAAAGTCTTACACATTTCTCTAATTTGAGCCCTCCAAATCCTTTGTAATTTGTGTGGAATTGTATACATTTTCTCAGCCTCTTAGCAGAATAGATCCCTATAGGATTGTACCCAATTTCCATTTGTCTTGGTTATTGTTCATCTCTTTGACTTTGGTAATCACTACAAAGAAACTCTGGGGTGGGGGTGGGGAGTGGGGTTAACCTCAATAGCTAAATGTTTCCACTGGCACCAGTTTTTCACCAGAGTAGCCCACAGGTGAGCTTTAGAGCACAAATAAAAAGCTCCTTCCCCTCTAGTAGCCTGTCTGACTTTTCCTTTCATAGAGAACCCCAGGGATTTTCTGTAAATCATTCCCATTGAAGTTAATTGCAGAACACATTGAGAAAACTATTCACAAACTCAAATATCATCTGCCTGATACTAAAGACTGAATAGCAAAATTGTAGTTTATTTTAATTGGCACCCTCCTGTGAGGGCTGGGGAAGAAGTCAATTAGATTATTATAATTATCAGAAACATGTAAGCATATCCGTGTGTTGAATGTTTTACTATATTTTTCCTTCTTCATTCAATAATCTATATCATTCTAGAATGTTTTATTTCATAGAAATAAAAACAGAAATATTTCATTATTTCATAGAAAATGTCTGAGTTAATAATTACAGCCCTTACTAATTACTAGCCCTTACTATAAATATAATGTACCAAAATGGAAATGTCTTTTAATGAAAATATGACTGTGTTTTTTTTTCTTCCTTATGAATGTAAAACTTACTGTACTCATCTATTCCACTTATTGTGGGCTCTTACTATATGTCAGATATATATATATTCCTTGAGAATATATTTTTCAAATATTTATTTGAATCATATTTTCCTTGAGACATTTTTTCCTGGTTTATACTTACCTGTTAATTAGAAATACTTGAAGAAGCCTAGCCTTTTTGTGAATAGGTTGTTATCTTCTGCAGCACGTAGGTGAGACAAATTCAGTAACCTGAAGATAGGAGGTGAGACTATGTTTAGTAGGAAATACCACTGAAATTACTTTTAAAACATAGTTAACTAAATAATTAAAACATTGAGATCTAGAAGGTGAGGTCAGACAAATTAATAACATTATCTCTTTTAAAATTATTAACATTTACATTTATTGTTTAATGTATTATAATTGACTTAATAACATAATTTTAGCTTTTTTTTAAGGTGCCAAGTTATTATCCTCACAATCAAACATTTAGCCCAGGATACTGGGTTTCCTACTGGTATATTTAAAACATAAAAATGACCCCTACATTAAGGAAGGGTCAAAAGACCTCTAAGTCAAAATATAGACATAATACACATAAGCAGTATGCTATAATACAAAATATATTTGGTCTTTGCCCCTGGCCTTGGAATTTTTCTAGTGATAGGAGTCTTGTTATTCATAATGCACCCCTTCAGACCACACTAAGTTTATGCTAATGATGTGACTTAGGGTGGGGCCCCTGTATAGTCTAATGGAGGGGGAGGGACTGGAGATTAAGCTCTATAAAACTCTTGAATAAGCAGGTTTAGTGAGTTCTGGGCTGATGAACTCATGGTACTGGGATGGCAGTGTGCCCAGAGAGGACATGTAAGCTCCCACTTCCCCTCCTATACTTTGCCCTATTCATATCTTCCATCTGGCTACTCTTTTTTTTTTTTTTGCGGTACGCGGGCCTCTCACTGTTGTGGCCTCTCCCGGGCTCCGGACGCGCAGGCTCAGCGGCCATGGCTCACGGGCCTGGCCGCTCCGCGGCATGTGGGATCTTCCCAGACCGGGGCACGAACCTGTGTCCCCTGCATCGGCAGGCAGACTCTCAACCACTGCGCCACCAGGGAAGCCCATCTGGCTACTCTTGACTTGTGAGTAAGAAATGTGATTTTCTGAGTTCTGTGAGTTCCATAACAAATTATTGAATCTGAGGAGGCAATCCTAGGGACTATCGACTTACAGTCAGTTGACCAGAAATATGTGTGGCCCAGGATTTGTGATTGGTGTCTGAAGTGGGGGGTCAATCCTGTGATACTGAACCCTTAAACTGTGGGGTCTGTGCTAACTCTAGGTAGTTAGTCAGAATTGAGTAAAGTTGTTGAACACCAAGTTGGTGTCTGGCAGGCGAGAATTGGTTGTTGATGTTGGAAAACACTCCAGAAGTAGCATCATCAGATTGTAAACTGCCTTACAACATGGACCATATACTATAGTATTTATTTTTCACAGTTTCACATTGAGCATTCTAAGAAACTTACTCAATGCTTATTAGAGAACTGAGTTGACAGTAAATTCATTTTACTTAAGAACCTATTAACATTCTGATCTGAACAATTCATGAATTTTCTTTAAATTGCCTTATTTTTATATAAGATATGGAGGTGATCGTTTTGGAAAATAAATTTACATAGCAGTCTTTATTATCAGGTCATATTAGGCTATGCCAATGGGGGAAATAATCAAAGGAAATATGGAAGGCAAAATTCTTGTGGTAGATAACACTTCACTCTTTGAGTTATAAACCAATGAGTTCAGTCCTACTCTTATACTTGCTTTAAGTATAGGTATATACTTGTTTATGTTCCAAGCAAGGGCTTACTGCCTAACACTCATGGAAGCAAATACTGTGGCATCAGCTTTTGAGAAAAGAAAGAGCTATATTGTGAGGTGGACAGGCAAGGAGGTAGGAGGCAAGGCTCTCAAATCTGTCTCCTAGATTCAGAGTTAGAACTTGGAAGCTGATTGGCTAGTCATGAATTAGTCCATATAAGTTATTCCTGCTACTGGAAGCCATATTTCCTTCACTGAAGGACTTCGCACTTCCTAAAGGGCTCTGGTGGCAACATTTCTATTCTTTAAGTGCTGTAGACTGAAGATTCTTGGTTCCAGGGTCATCCTGGAGAGTTGGGTTTCCATCTAGAGCACATGCACAGTGCTGTCTCTGAAAAAAATAACTAAAGGTTTGCTTAATCAACAACCTGTTTTAAGACAGCAAAACCAGTTTCAGCTGGTGCTATTTCAATCTGAATAATCAACAACCTAGTTAAAGAGGCAAAACCAGTTTAAGCTGGTCAATGTTTTACGTGTTGTTTCACTTATACTTGGTTATATAATTTATCTCACTTTCCTTTCATATAAAATGAAAACAGTTTCTACTCACTTCAAAGGCTGTCGTAAGAGTTAAATGAGCTATTGCAGTACATAGTAACAAGTGTACTATCAAGCATACAAAATTTTCTGTGTTCCAGTAGAATTTTATTTACAAAACAGGTAGCAGTCAGGATTTGGCCTATGGGTCATAGTCTGCTGACCCCTGATATAAAATTGTATTAACTAGCTAAAGGAGCTTAACTACAAAAACATGTAAAAGAGGACTCCAAAGATCATAGGAATAGCAAACATAGGGAGACTATACTACTTTTAACGATAAAGGGAGACTATACTACTTTTAAGATAAAGGAGAGTATTCAAGGAAGGAACAAATTTGGAAGGGCCTCAACCTCTCCATCTCATCCAGGAGGCTGACTTTCAAGCTTCATCAGAGAGGGTGTGGATATAGTCCACTGTATGGGAGAGGAATTTTCTGGGGTACCAATGGTCTGGAGCTGAAGCATTAGGAATTGCCTTCTGGGGTGCAGTGAAGTTTGTTACAGTTCCTAGAGAGGCTGGAGCTTAATCCAAATGCAATCAGATTAAGACTTCATACTATAGGCAGACCTAGAAAAAATAAACAAAAAATAGTAGTTTCAAAATTCTCAGGGAAAATACGTGCCAACTTAAGGTAAAATACCAAAATTTACATACATAAAATACCTATATTATCTTTTTCAGAAAGAACAGCTAAAGGCAATACTTTATTCAACGAACCATAGGTAATTGAATAAATTGAAGAAGATTGAGAAACCATGGGAACTAGAGTTAAAGAATGTCTTTGGGATGGAAAGTAGAAGCCAGAACCAAAGACAATTAGACACTAGGTAGGGAGTCTGCCATAAAATCTTGATTGGATAGAAATTTGGGGCTTTGTCATGAATAATAGTTCAAAAGCATAGTCAACCCAATAATAACCATCCTGTTCTCAAATATTAATCCACTATTTACAACACTGGCAAGATGACTCCTGTAGGGGTAAATTGTATAGGAACAATGAAGTCTGAGGTATGGTAGGGTATACTGCCTGGAAGGGTGCTCTGAAGAGAAACATATTGAGAGGACCTACGTAGCCTGGGGACAGATAAATTAGTCAAGAGTAGTGGTTTGCAAACTACTGCCCAAATTTGGCAGCCTGTTTTCACAAATAAAGTTTTATTGGCACAAAGCTGTAACTATTTATTTGCCCATTGTCTATGGCTGCTTCTGCTACAGTGTCAGAATTGAGATCATATGGATGACAATGCCCAAAACATTTACTCTCTGGCCCTTTACAAAGTTTTCTGACCCCTGAACAAGAACATGACCAAATAAAGGGCTGATGAGTGGTGTAGGAAGAGAAATTGCCTGCTATAAGATTTTCACTTGGGAAAACCTGATGATTGAGGTATTCAAACTGGAGAAAGCATAACTCTCTAAAGAAGCATTAAAAATGGGAAATCTAAAATGAAAAGTTGCAATTCAATTTTCTAAGCCTCTACACTCTGAAACTGGTTAGAAGAGGAAGATCTAATCAGGAGAGTGGTCATAGCCAGAGATTATGGTCAGTGCTGAGCTTTGGAATGTGGGTTGAATCAATATTTCTCCTCTGGGTACCTAGGTCAACATTGTGAAAACTCTGCTAATTAATTAATGGTGATTAATTATTTTTTTTACCATATTAAGGTTGTTTTCATTTCTGCATTCCCTTAGGATAAATCTCAGTCTTTTAAGTAATAGTTTGAGAAGACTTACACATTCTGGTTCTTGTCTTTATTTCCAATTCCTATCTCAACTATTGCCGTTTTGTCCTTGCAAAACAGAGCTTCAGCCAGTCACTTCTGTCTTTTAGTTTTCTGTTTAAATGCCTCTTCCTGATGAGAACCTTCTCTGACCCTCAAATTGAGTTAGTTCCCCCACCCCACATATATTTCCACATCTCATATGTTCCTTTCGTAGCACACATAATTATAGCCATTTCTATATTCTCTTTATGGCCAGAAAAGCTTTAGGAGGATAAGAGACCATGTTTGTCTTGTTCACAGCTCTATGCATGGAGCTTGGCTTGTGCAGATAATTAATAAGTATTTGAGAAATAAATTATAAACAAATAAACTTATGAAAAAGCTTTGCAAATGCCACCATCGTGGTCATTCTCATTGTCAATATAAAATGTGTCATTTCATAAATTGTATTTGTATCATGCTCTTGTTTAAGATAAAATATTTGGGAAAATAGCCTATTACAAAAAAAATTACATTTGCATTATGGGCTTCATATAATGACCTATATGAGAACCCAAACTTAATAATATTATGCCAATGTTTTGATGATTAAACAAGATAACTGTATAAAGTGCTCAAGACAGCACCTAGCCCCTATTATGTTGCTCAGTAACTGCTAGTCACTATTAGCACAAATCCCTCTCATCTTTTATTTTTTGTCTCCTAAGGAGAAGGGAAGAAAAATTAAAATACTGGCTCTGGAGAATTCAGTCCACTGTATAGTCATAATGATGATTTTCAGTTTGTCTGTGTAGATTATTTAACTTTGAAAAGAGAACTGCTTGCAAAGAAAATCATCATGGGGGTTAAAATTGGTTGCACATGGCATATAGAAGAATATACATGGGTAATCTTGGTGTTCCTCATAAATTCTCAACACAATTAAATTTCTTCTTAATAATTTAATACTCTATTGCAAGATACTGTGATGAATTAGAAAGTGGAAATTATTCTAGAGCAGTAATGACATTTTGTATTTATCTTTTAGAAGCTGCAAATTTCTCACAGTCTCTTCAGCCTTTACCATGGCCTTGAGGTTTAGTGCCCTTTTCAGAGGTTTTTTTGGCAGATATTATTCTGCCCCTCAAGGAAAAGTAAAGATAATAAGACCAGAGATTGAGTGTTGAGTGAGAAAGTTTTACTGCCAAGTAGAAAATCCGATTAATTGAGCACAGGGTCCAGCACTGGAGGGTGAAGTTCAGGGAGGAGGAAAGTGAGGTTTCTAATGACTGAATATTGCAGGCTCTGTTCCCTAACAAAGCAGAGGAGTGCTGCTGATTTGTTGGTTAGGTAAGCACTAGACTGACTGGGGGAGGTCAGCTGCATATGTGGACTGTCTGTCTTGGAATTACAGTGTATCCAGCTGCCTTTGTTGCCTTTTGACATACTTAAGTCAAGACCATAATACCAGGCAGGTCTCTCCCCGTAGTGGCAGTTTCATTGGAGAGATGAAGGTATGTCATTACTGTTAAAATATAGTAAAAGAAACTTTAGGCAATTTTAACACAAAGCTTTTGCTATGGTGGATGTGGCAAAAGATACTTATGCTTGCTCACAACAAGGTTCATTATAAGAAACAATAATTTTTCTCTGGTAAGGTGGCATATCCATAGTCAACCTTACTTAACCAATCATAGTCAACCATAGTCAACTGATAGAAATAAAAATTATCAATTATATTCCACAATAAAACTTCATAAACTCTTAAATAAAAATATACTTATACATGAGCATAGTATGGAGAGTGCACCAAGTTCTTTTTGTGTGTACATGTCTCCTGAGATGAAAATAAAGATTTAGAAACTGTACTGACTACACAATCAGTACACAATTTAATGTGTACTATGTAAGTTATGAGAGAAAAAACATAACCAAGAGAGAATTCTTTTTGATTTCTGTTGTGATTTTTCACCCTTTTTATTTGTTTGTTTTCTGGCCTTATAACTGATGTGTGAAAATGTTGTTAGTGTTCCCATAATGCATGAGATGACCTGGTTTTTGCAAACTTCCTCTGGAAGGCTCCCATCCTTTTTTTTTTTTTTCATTATCTCTTCTAGTTTCCCAAATCTCTATTTAATCACAGAACATTTTAGTGTAGTAGAAAAATGAGCCTGCCAAAATTTCAACCAGAAAAAAACGTAGGGGCATACCTAGGAATATAAGATATAATTTCTAATATTCCTAACATCCTTTTTACTCACTTCACCATTGATTGACTACTTCCAGGGAGAGTATACAGTTCTCAACTTTGTAAATTTCCGTTCTTCCTGCAAAGGTTAGTTATATATAAATGAATTTATTGGCAGTAGGTTAACATGCAAAATTTAATACCGTGTTTATTTACTGTTGAGGTGCTGTGTGTAAATATAAAAGAAAATAGAAGAAGGATCCTTCTATTTAAGAAACAGGAGAAGAAACATTAGTATAAGTAGTAAAGCTACGCCAAAATAGCTGACATATTTCCTAGGGAATCCTTAAGAGCATTTTTGTTTTCTGGTTTTGGAGAAATAAATTGCTGGTATTTTTCATTTTGGCCTAAACCTCTCTTCCTTCAACGAAACCTCCATGCTGGATAACATCTCAAAGAGCACTGAGCAGTGAGCCGAAGCAATGTGCATTCCCACTGCTCATAGCCTAGATTGCTCACAGTTGTTATTTTTGGCAAGGACTCATCTTTAGTCAAACTCAATACTCATGTCAGGAGAACATGGAAATATCCTTTTCTTTTAAGTGTATGTAGTCATGCATGACAAAGGGAAGGACCCCAAATTAGACATTGTGTCTGGGACAATTTTATGAATTACCCTACTGATGAACACCACATTATTAAGACACAAAGGACAACTACAGTGAGGAAACGAGTCAATATTGACCGCTCCTTGGCTGTACTCAACACCACACCATGCTGACACTTGAAAGAGTTGTACAGCATTGTTTTGAATGGTAGAGGCAACCCAGACATGTCAGGGAATCCTCTGGGTGACCTGGAGGTTTTTCACATCACATTCTCTGTTAATATATGATTCCAGGTAATAGCAAGCTGGTCATTAGCTAGGTTTATGAAAAAGCACAGTACTCCTGAGGGTTTGCCTTAACTTATGACTTGGTATTGTCATAATTCTTCTGCCATTGACTTCTTTACCGGCCTGAACTATATTTTAAATTCCTTTGATTTTAGACCTATGGTTTAAGAACTAAAACTAATGAATTTTTGCAGCAAGTACAATTTCCTATTGTTGTTTGGAATGCACTTTGAACCATTCAGGGATTCTGCCTTCTAAACAAAAGAGAAAATAGAGATTGTAAATAGGGAAATGGAAAAGGAAACCATGGAGAGCAGTGAAGATAACTATCTACGATACTAAGAAATAACTTGCCAGAGGCATAATGGGAATGAATGGAGAGTCTCAAGCATTAATAAATGCCTTACCCCTGCTTTTAAGAAGACAGGATTTTGAAAAGCTCTTAACTGAGTTAAAAGGCTACATTTGTAAAAATGGATGGAAAACTCTACTGGCTTTAAGTATGTGAAATATTCTCTTGTGTAATTGACTAGTCTAATTAAAATGGAAAAGCCTTAGAGAGAGAATCAAGCAGAAAGGAAATGGAAAGGAAGTTCAGCATAAAATAAAGACCTGCATAATCTACTGTGAAAAGACAATGGAGCCTCTTCCTGTTCAAGGGCAGCACTTGATGTCAGCCAAGAATAGACAGGTTGTCCAGAATGGAGACAGAACTTCACTGTACTGGCAAGATACTTCAGCAACATGTTTACTGTGATCTGCCTTGAACGTTTATGGAAAAGTGAAGGAAAGAAAAAAATTTAACAAGTTTGACCTACTTTCTTAGAAAAAATGGACAATTTCCAAAGTCCAGAATTCTGTAGGGACTTCACATGAGTAGAATATTGAAGATATGAAACATTAGAAGGTAGAATGATCTATGTCACCATATAAACTTCAGATGCTTAGATATCATATGCATTTTAAATTATGTTTAAATCTTGTAAGAGAACAACAAAGCTGAAAAGGGAATAAGAGGAGTGAGGGTCACATGAAAAAGTTAAAACAGTACAGGAAACTGGACAGGAGGAAGAAATGAAAGGGAAGGTAATGAGGACATAAGCCAAGCTTGAGTCCAAGTTTACCTGTGTTACCCAGGCCTTTTCAGGCTTCATTCCAGAAAAGCACATCTGTACGTCTCTCTGGAACACAGCCCTGTGTGTCCTAGGTACTCAATAAATATTTGTTAATGATGTTATTTCTTATCTGTCCATCACCCTTCAGACAAATTTCATTTCCAAACATCTCTTTCCCATCCAAGAAAATCATTATGTTTACAATTTGGTGTCATAAAGCGATTGCTCCAAAACACTTGACCTATTAAAACAAAATTCAATGCAGGAAGAGGACATGAAAGAACGAGTTTCTGAGGTAAAACCTGTCTCACATTACCTATACTCCTTCCTGACTATCAGTGGTGAGAATCTGACTGAATAACAATCAAAATTTTGCTTTTTCCTGCAGAGAGAGTAACATACTCCCCAAAATACGTTTATAATCTGTCATAACACAACGCTTAACTCTTTTGAGCCATATAAAATGCCTGCTAATAAACAATCCCAAATAAATACGTTACTTTTAGCACTGTGAAATAACTATTTATCCAAGGTAAATGACTATTTATCCAAGGTTTACAAACATTATTTTGGTGTTCAGCCACACAGAATGATAATTACCTCTAATTACCACTAAGAACTAATGTTAATAATTACCACTAAGAGCTAATGTTATATTTAAGGCTGTTGAAACATAGAAGAAAAAAAATTGTATCAACATATTCTGCTGTTAATACTCATCTTGAACTAAAGTACATGTAATATTTTCTTCAAACTGTTTTTGTTTCTTTAGGTTAGTATAGTTTTATAGTTTGATAACATAGGAACCTATGTTTGCATTCACTTGTTCTGATTCTAGATGTTTAACAGTTATAAATACTTATTTACAATAAATTTACATCTTCACTTCCAACTTCTTTGTGACTAGAGATAGGTTTGAAATACAACTAAAGATGGCTTGTTAAGACTGGCATTGTATTTTTATGTAAGTATAGGATAATTTTTTAAATGATTTTAGCTAAGTAAATGATTTTTTTACAAACTTTTATTAATTTATGAGTCACAAAAATAACTTTAACTGGGTGCTTAAAGATGGTTTTTGTCTTGGTTATTCCAATGGAGAAATCCAAATAAGTTCAATCTGAGGAATTTGCAATAAGAGATCATCAGAAAACACTTAGAGTGACCTAATCATTAAAAAAATACCCCAGGGCTTCCCTGGTGGCACAGTGGTTGAGAGGTCCGCCTGCCAATGCGGGCGGCGTGGGTTCGTGCCCCGGTCTGGGAGGATCCCACGTGCTGCGGAGCGGCTGGGCCCGTGGGCCATGGCCACTGAGCCTGCGTGTCTGGAGCCTGTGCTCCGCAACAGAAGAGGCCACAGCGGTGAGAGGCCCGCATACCGCAAAAAAAAGAAGAGAAAAGAAGGAAAAAACAAACCCCACAATAATTGTATTATTTTGCTACAATTGATTGAATTGTTTTAAGCTAATAGGAAGATAAAATCCAGTTGTTACTGAAATATGCAAACAGTAAAACTGAACAAACACATCTTTAACTTTTCACTCTCAGTGAACAGAATTCAACTATATATTACATAAGCCATGGGTTAGGATATATGTGGATCTAAAGATGTAGATATAACATCTGGTAAACAATTAGGGGCTAGTAGCCCACAGTGCATCCTTCCTTAGCTCCTTCTATAACACCTATGAAGGCACAGGAAAAAAGTTAGGAAAAAACATACCACAAAGCACTAGGGAAAAAAATGCCACAAATAAAACAAAGACTAATAAAAAAAACCCAAGAAAATAAGAATTATGACTCTATATAGAATAAATGGGGTTGAATTGAGATGGATCATATTGAATATCCATTGCCTTTAAAAATAGAAAGTTGCTATTTTCGTGGTAGCCATGTCATATTCTCACTCCTTGTAAACACTCTCAGATCTCAGTTGTTTCACATGTGTATCTACATCTACATTAAATTAAGAAAACATCCCTGCAGTGAGCATGTGTGTGCGGATGGGGTTGGGGGGTGGTTGTAGTGAGCAGCAGCAAACTGTGATAACGGGAGGTGAAATTCCTTGTGGTGAGGGTAAGGCAGGGTTATTAAAAATGGAACTAGACAAAAATTTTATTGTATCTCAGCTAGGAATGCTGTTAAATCAAAAGAACACAGAACATAACAGTTCTAAAAATCAGGAGTTTGCATTTGTTAAAAAATACATTAAGTAGATGGCTGCTGACATCGACTACTCAGCGATGCCATCAAGGACCAAGTTTTTGTCCCCCACTCTGGCTCTTCTTTTTCTTCCACCATCTTATGAATTTTGACTTATGCATTTGACTTATTTAGTATCCTTCCCATCCAGATATCACATTCAAGGAAGAATGCAAAGGGGAATGACAAAGGAGTCTTTGATAAGAAAAGTATAAGCTTTACTTCAATGTAGGTCACATGGACAAGAACTAGATCGCATTGCCTTGCCATTCCTAGATGCAAGGGAAGCTGGAATTTGATATATTGTTCATTGTTTAATTTTTTTAAGCCTCCATGGTGGGAAATGGCAAGGGAGTAACTTAAGTATTCGTTCTACTATGACTGCTATAGAATACTCTACAGACTACCTAACATCTATAAATGCACTTCAAAACACACTAGCCTCTGTTCCATTAAGCCAGTTTCTGTATCCAGCTAGAAGTGTGTATCTATATTTTCCTCTCTATGAGGTCCAGATGTGACACTTCATGTTCCAGTGACCTATACATAAGCTGAAAGGTAATTTATTTGCTTCCAAAATACTCTACAATGATAGAACAGGGGTTAACTGCAATAAAAACCCCATTCGGAAAATGAAAAAAATACAAACATATAGTAGATAACTGATCCACGGCTCATGTAAAATCCATGGATCAAATTAGGGTGACCTCTCTGTTTTTACAGAAAATGATGTGTCTTGTTTGGCTAAACTCCAGTTGCTGGTTCTATCTTTGAGTATATTTTTTGTCCATGACCTTTCATAGCTGCTAATTCTGCCCTTTAGGGGGACTACATAAAGAACAGGCATTATTTTTTTACTTTTTATTGTGAAATATATCACATATATAAAAGACAGTGCATTAGATTTATATGTAGTTTTGAGTATATTAATAAAATGAGCACATATATCCACTATCAAGCTTAACTGGTTGCTGCAAGGTTGTGAGTCAGAATTCTATTGTTATATGTGATCTGGCCATTGCCTTTTCATATTTTCAGTCTCTCAGTAGGTAAATCATTTTCCCTCTGCCATTTGCTGAAAACTCTCCTATATTTTCCCACTGATTTGTATATCTACCTCTTATGATAGCTCAGGTGTCCATATATGTGTGAGTTTCCTCGAGTCCCTTAGCTGTGTTCCATTAGTCTATTTGTCCACTTCTGGGCCAGCAGCATGATGGCTTAATTACCATCGCTTTATGATCATATTTGTTACCAAGGAAGTCCTAACCTCTCTTTGTTCTCCTTCAATACTCTCTTAGCTGTTCTTGGTCTTTTATCCTTCCGTGTAAACTTTAGGATCACTTTTAAGATTCATGAAATTAACAGACTTTCATAGAAGAGATATCATTAAGGTAGTAAGGTAGGGTGTATTCCTAGCCAAGATTTTTGTGTACCTATCCACTTACTTAAGTTTTTAAGATATCTTGAACTAGTTTTAAAACACTTAACAATGAACTCTGATATAATTTGTATATTTTCTTGCTATGGTGAATCTATTTTAACTAAATTTTCTGTTGTTTGCTAGTGTGTAAGTATGCAATTTATTTGTGTTTATTTGTTTTACATCTTGTATAATTATTAACATGTAGCTTTAGCTTGCATAATTATTAAATAATTTTGTATATTTGTATAAACAATCATATACACATCATGTTTGAATAACATAATGTGTTTCTCCTTTTAAGTCATTATGAATTTTTCTTTTGTTATATAAGACATCTGGTAAAATATTGAATAAAATGTTAATAATGGTCTTCATTGTATCCTTTCTATTTTTTTTAACATCTTTATTGGTGTATAATTGCTTTACAATGGTGTGTTAGTTTCTGCTTTATAACAAAGTGAACCAGTTATACATATACATATGTTCCCATATCTCTTCCCTCTTGTGTCTCCCTCCCTCCCCCCCTCCCTATCCCACCCCTCTAGGTGGTCACAAGCCACAGAGCTGATCTCCGTGTGCTATGTGGCTGCTTCCCACTAGCTATCTATTTCATGTTTAGTAGTGTATATATGTCCATGCCACTCTCTCACTTTGTCCCAGCTTACCCTTCCCCCTCCCCATATCCTCAAGTCCATTCTCTTGTAGGTCTGTGTCTTTATTCCCGTCTTACCCCTAGGTTCTTCATGACTTTTTTTTTCTTTCTTAGATTCCATATATATGTGTTAGCATACGGTATTTGTTTTTCTCTTTCTGACTTCACTCTGTATGACAGACTCTAGGTCCATCCACCTCCCTACAAATATCTCAATTTCTTTTCTTTTTATGGCTGTGGCCATGGCTCACGAGCCCAGCTGCTCTGCGGCATGTGGGATCCTCCCAGACCAGGACACGAACCCACGTCCCCTGCATCAGCAGGCAGACTCTCAACCACTGCGCCACCAGAGAAGCCCAATTGTCTTCTATTTCTAACTTGGTTTTTCTTTTTTATAAATATTTGTTGGAATTGTAAAATTATTTTTCTTCTATTGAAAAACAACATTTTATTGAAAAAAACATTTTATTGGCTTGTTTTATTAGTATATTTTCTAATAATAAACCAAACTAACTACTCTGGTATAAGTCCGTCTTGGTTAGTATATTTTATATATTGCTGAGTTTGGTTATATTTTCTTTGTATTTTTGTATCTAAATTCACTGAGACTCATATGTAGTTATATTATTATCTATGCTGAATTTTGTTTTGTTTTATTTTTATATCAAGGCTATATCAGACTCATAAAAGTTGCAGAGTGTCCCTACTTTTCTATTTTCTGAAATATGTATAAATCAGTATAAAATCAGAATTACCTTTTTCCTGTTTGTTTGTTGGCTCCTGATGTAAAGTTATCTGAGCCTGGTATTTCCTTTGAGGGAATATTTTGCATTACTGATACAATTTCCTAACTGGTTAAAGGATCAGTTTTGCAAATTTGTATTCTTCTAGGAAAAATCCATTTGACCATAATGTTATCTTACTCTTAAAAATTTCCTCTACACTCAATCAAATAACATCCTTTTCTGAGTATATCAGCCAGCCACCTGGTGGAAGTTTGTTTATATTGAACCTCGTTTATGAGGGAAGATGCAGAAATGTGTTTTCACTAGAATGGTCATTTACTATGAATATGGATTGACCTTTCCTGCTGAAACCATAATATGGCATTATCACTCTCCCTGGATTTAATGAGCCTGCTATGGTAAGCACTGTTTCTGATCACACAATTTCTTTCATAGCAAAAGAAGTAATGTAGCAGGCTCAAGCCTATGTAATTCACAGGTCTTACCATGCTCCCCATCAGCTAGAAATAGCTTGACTTAGAAGCCAATAAAGAGATCCGTTTAAAACAAAATGATGATTCTAGGTGGGAGAAAAACCTTGTGAGTTTAGTGTTCTGTTGTAAAGCATGTGGTCTATTACCTGAACCAGTTACCATTCTATACACTTTCTCCTGTGAAAGAGTATACAAAGCTCTAGAAATCAAGGAGAGGAAGTTGGAATCAAGGAGAGAAAGTTAGAAATTAATAACCTGCTCTTAAATTGTTGTTTCCTATCCTCAAGACTTCAGTCTTCTACACGGGCTTGAACTACCACCAGGGGACTCAACAATGGTTCCATTGTCTTGGACATTAAGATGTTGCTTAGCCATTGAATTCTCATGCCACTGAATTTACATGCAATAGAGAGGATTACAGCATTGCTTAGAGATATTAATTCTGATTATTAAATGGAAATAGAGCTGATACTGGAGTGGTACCTGTAGAACACAGGGGATCCTCTGAGACACAACCTAGTACTTCTAAATGCACTACAAACAGTGAATGAACAACCATAACAACTCAATGCAGATATGTGCTATAAGGGCTTTTATTTATTTCAAGAATGTGGTTTTGGGTCCCAACACAAAGTGAAAACAACAACAACAAAAACCCTAACCAGTGAAGGTATGTGCTGAAGGTAAATGGAACTTGAATTGGGTAGTAAAGAAAGAAAAATATAAGGTCTGTAATAGCTTTCTATATTTTATTTGATCTGTAGAAAGAATGCATGCATATGTCTGTATCTCTAGCCCAATTTCATCTGTTTTGCTCTCCCTTTAAACTACTATATTTTATAACGTATGTTGATGATAATTAACCTTCAAGTTGATCTCTAAGTTACAGGATATCAAGTTAGGATCGTCATGGGGTCAGAAGGGAAATTATCATCACTTGAGACCGATTTAATAACTTAGAGACATTGGGCCCCACATTGTGCTCAACACAATGTACTGTTGAATTGCAAATAATTCTAAAATGTGTTGCTAAATGAAAAATATTCAAGTTTTATTGAATGTCCATTTTATCAATCATGTGTGTTAATATATTTTCATAAGAAAATAAAGCAATATATACTTAAGTTTAGCAGGGTTAGAATTTGGAAGAATTTATGCTAATTTCCTTGTAGTTTATGGTCTTTTCTAATTTGTCTATAAGGAACATGAATTATTAGTATAATAAAATAGAATAAAGAGAAAAATAATAACATAGCTGGAGAATTAAATTTCTGCAGCCATTGATTATGCTACCTTAGAATAGGAAATTACGTGAAAAACTAATAAGTGAAAAAACAGGTTTATGTTGGTATTACCATCATAAATTTGAAGTATTTTAAGTTAAATTATTTTAATAAACTAGAAAGATATACATGCACACGTTAAAATTTGATTCAATTATTTTTGGACCCTGCATGGTATTTTCGTGTGATTTTGTTTTTCTGTGTTTTACAAATGTCTGATGAAGGTTATCTGTTACTTTGTAATAATAGGTCAAATCATTACTATTAATGAGGCTTTTCTCAGAAGTAAGTTCTTATATTGGGTTGTATGAGTAAGGTGTTGAACTCAAATTAGATATCTTCATTGGTAATAATACATCCTTAGCTACATGTATGTGCAAAGTGAGCATATACTACTGTTTCTTCCTTTCTTATGACAAAAATAATTAAAACTCATGTGAAACATATTGTATTCTACACAGCATAAGCCCCAAATTAATTATAGTTATGGTCACAAGTGTTTCTGTCATTGTATTGATTATAATAAGAGACTTAGGTAGTCAGGTATCTTATTATTCCACATACAGTTGGAAGTAATACATTTCGGCTTTGCTTCTTTGCAGCACTAATTTGTCTATTTGGCTTGCCCATTATAACACCTGTTTTCACAAATATTTCTAGTGATTTCCAAAAATTTTGTTACCTTTCTAGCAATGAATAATTTGTGGTCCTGCATATTTCAAATTGAAGGTATAATTTCAGCCCTTTAATATCCATGACTTGTGACGTTTTTGTTCAGGATTTATTTTCAATTTTCATGAATATTTTATGCAAGAAAATTTAAGATATGCTAAGGTAGACTATATTAACAATATCTTAAACACAACTTTTAGTAAAATAAATGCTAACAGAACTGTAGTACTTTGTGAATCTTAAAGTATGTGTGTGTCTATCTATATTCAAAATCATTTTCTTAAAAGTTTTTGGCTAGAATATTATACAGTTTCAAAATATATTGACATCTGGAACTATCATATTTGTTTAATTATCTAATTCCAGGGTAAATTGATTTTACCTGATTTTACCTGTAAGTGTTAGTGATGTCATATTACTAACTATTGAGAGCTAGGGAAGGTTAAAGTCCATTTAATTCTTTATAATATTTGATTTTTTTTTTTTTTTTTTTTTTTTTTTTTTTTTTTTCATTTAATTCTTTATAATATTTAAATAAGCTATTATTTGGAAGTATACAATAAAAGTGCCCATTTATCACTGTATTTGGCTAGACAAAGAACAATGAAGCAAAGATCTGTGTCACTTTAGCCTTGATGTCGTAGAGAACTTCTAAGTAGTTTTAAAATATAGTACTAAGATCACTGTGGACAAATGGTAACTCCCTTCACACATTTAAAAAAATGAGATATATACTAAATGATGAATTCTTTGAGATATAAAAAGAGCAACCTATGCAACAGAAGATTGGGAATTTTTAACTTCTTTTCTGTGTGAAGAATCAAGCAGTTGATCACAGTAAACTCCAACTCAATTTGCCCAAACATAAAAGGATGTGTTGCCTCAAATAACAGAAACTCCATATGTGGGATGTTTCTGTCATGATGTAATTGGGCTTTGGCCCTGATTTGTTGCAATTCTCTTGGCTCTGGGCTCCTGCCATGTGTTGATTTCATCTTCAAAGTGGAAATAAGACAAGTCCAATAGGAAAAGAAGAACCATTTCTGATTCGTGTACTTTTTAAATTGAATAAACAATGTTATTGCATCACTTCAGGAAACGCACTGTCCATTCGAATACTGGCAATGTTTGTGGTGGTAATGCTAAGGGTTCTCTCTGTTTAATGCTGAGCGTTATCACTTAGCTGATGATCACCAAATGGTTCCAATGTAAAATCATATTTTCCTTCATAATAAGTATTCAGTTGGCAGCTACTCTGAGAACCTACAAACATTTTTTATTCCACCAGCCTTTAAGATCCACTGATGATTATTACTTGTTTCAGTTATTACACTGGTGACTGGAAATTGATAATTTTTAATTCTACCATTTCTTTTATATTTGATATTTAATAAGTATTGTTCTGTACAAAGATGATTTATACCCTTCGCCCCTGCCATTCTCTCTCACATTCTTTCTTTTTCCCCCTTTCTCTCTCTCTCTTTCCTTTTTAAAAAAATACTATTACAATTGTGGACCCACAAATCTTTCTGTTGTGGTTGTATGTTGTAATTATTTAATTGTTTTTTTTCTTTCTTTTTCTTTAACATCTTTAGTGGAGTATAATTGCTTTATAATGGTGTGTTAGTTTCTGCTT
>NW_020174012.1:49716-67150 GCF_003031525.2 Neophocaena asiaeorientalis asiaeorientalis | reverse complement strand
GATATATGTATATGTGTAAAACAACCACATCTTGCACACCTGGAACAAGCAAAACATTGTTATCACACTTGCTGTGATAAAAAATGAAAATTAAATTTAAAAAACGAACAAGAAGTAGTGAGATATAAACTTAAGGGGCTTTTTCCTGGCACATTCCATTCTAATTTACAACCTAGAACCCAACTTGCATTGAAACTCTGTTGCCCTAATAACCAGGTTTGTTAAAGGAGAACTGCTGCCGCCTTGTGGCCATTTCACACAACAGCAGCTCTAAACCGAGCGATAATGGTTACTTGATATTCAAAATAATTCCAGGTCTGTAAATGACACCTGCTCTCTAAACAAATCCTTGGGTACTAAATCGAGCAAAAATCTCAAAAGACGTGCATATTTCCAAACGACAATTTAAGGAGGCATATTTTACGCACATTTTGTATTCTTTTTCTTTCTTTTTTTTTTTGTTAAAAAAAAGGGGCAAAGAAAAATGCTCAACATCAGGAATTAATAAAGCCATGCAAATCCAGTCTACAAAAACGTTCACCTCACAGTCTTCAGAATGATCATCATCAAAAAAGTCTACAAAGTATAAATGCGGAAGGGGTTTTAGAGAACTGTGTACCCTCTAGCTGCTGGTGGGATGTAACCTGGTAACACCCAGTACTGAGAACAGAATGGAGGTGTGTTTAAAGGTAAAAATTGAGCTACCATGTGATCTGGGGGGCCCACTGGTGGGCCTATCACCTGAGTAGACCAGAATCAAAAAGCCACAGGCTGGCAATCCTGCACTGCAGCAACATGTACCACAGCCAAGACCTGGAAGAAACCAAAAGGTCCATCAACAGAAAAATGCACCAAGAAGAAGTGGTCCGTGTACACAATGGAATATTAGCCATGGAAAAGCATGGAACAATGCTGTTGGCACCACCATAGAAAGATCTAGAGATAATCACCCAACTTGAAGTAAGAAAGAAACCAAAAGACAGATATCCTATGACATCACTTCTAGTTGTTACCTAAAAATTGATACCCATGAAATACTTTCCAAGAGAAGGACACAATAGATTCAGAAAACCAAATTATGTTTAACCAAATGGAAAGGTGTGAGGAAGGTATGAATTAGGATATGGGGATTAACAGACATGTACTAATACATATGAAATATATAATCACAGAATGCCTATGGAATACCAAGAGAGGTCTACTCAACATTCTGTAATAACCTACACGGGAAAATATCCAAAGATGAATAGATCAATACATAGATATAATGAACCAGATTCTGTACATCTAGAACACACACATTTTTATCAAATTTACTCTGATACTAAATAAAAATTAAATTTACAAAACAAACAAGGAGTAAGGAGGTATAAGCCCTTAGGGGTTTTCCCTGGCACATTCCACCCTAATTTGCAACCTAATAACAAGATTTCCCGGAAGGCTCTATTGGTCAAAAACAGAGTTGGAAATGGAGAAACGCTGCCGCCTTGTGGCCATTTGCGGCAAGAGCGGCTTTAAACCCACTGCTAATGGTCACTTAACATTCACAAAGACTCAGGGCTGCAAAGGACACCTGCCCTCAAAAAATGTCCCAAGCTAGGGAATGACCAAAAAATTTCAATACATTCAAATATTTAAAGGAGATAGTATGAAGAGATAAGTTTACACACTCTTCTTCAAAAGAAAGGAAAATGGATAAAAGCTCAACATCAGGAATTAGTAGACTCATGCAAATCTAACCTACAAAAAGGTTTCAAGTCACACAAGTCAACTACCATCAGCAAAAAGTCTACAAACAATACATGCTGAAAGGGTTTTAGAGAACTGTGTACCCTCTAGCTGCTGGTGAGATGTAAAGTGGTAACAGCCAATAATGAGAACAGAAAGGAGCTGCGTTTAAAAGTAAAAACTGGGGCTTCCCTTGTGATACAGTGGTTGAGAGTTTGCCTGCCGATGCAGGGGACATGGGTTCATCCCCAGTCCGGGAAGATCTCACATGCCGCAGAGAGGCTAGGCCCGTGAGCCATGGCCACTGAGCGTGCGTGTCCGGAGCCTGTGCTCCTCAACAAGAGAGGCCGCAACAGTGAGAGGCCATCGTACTGCAAAAAAAAAAAATAGTAAAACGGAGCCACCATTCCATCCAGCAGGCCCAACAGTGAGCCTCTCACCTGAGAAGACCAGAATCGAGAAGGCAGAGGCTACAACAGCTGCACTGCAGCCACTTTCACAATAGCCAAAATACAGAAGCAATCAAAATGTCCATCAACAGATGAATGGATAAAGAAGTGGTCCATGTACACAATGGAATATTAGCCTTGGAAAACAAAGAAACACTGCTCTTTGAGGCACCATAGATGAGTGTAGAGATAATAACAGAACATGAGGTAAGTTGGAAAGCAAAAGACATATCGTATGCTATCACTTACAGGCGTTATCTAACAACTGAACCAAATGAACATATTTCCACAGAGAAAGACACTCACAGACTTAGAAAACAAATTATGCTTATCTAAAAGGAAAGGTGGAGGGAATGGATAAATTAAGATCAGGTTTACCATACATGTACAAATGCGTATTAAATACATATGTCAAAAAGACCGACCATATAGAAATGGAGGTCTCCGGGACACTCTTCAATAATTTACATGGGAGGAGGATCTGAACATCTATATCTATATTTATATCTATCTATCTATCTATATACATATATATAAATATAATGTACGAATGAATCAGATTGTGTACACCTAGGACAAGCAATAGTCTAATCATTACCCTGATTAAAAAAATTAAAACAACGAACAAGAAGTAATGTGATACAAACTTATGGGGGGGGTTTCCTGGCACATTCCATTCTAATTTACAACCTGGGAACATGACTTCCAGAAAGGCTCTGCTGCCCTAGTAACCGGATTTGGGGATGGAGAAACGCTGCCGCCTTGTGGCCGTTTCCCACAAGAGCATCTTAAAACCAGTGCTAAGGGTCACTAAATATTCACACTCATTGCAGGTCTGTAGATGACACTTGCCCTCAAAAAAAATCCTGGTGTCGAAAATCGACCAAAAAAATCAAAAGAGGGCAACCTTCCAAGAAGACGATTTCAAGAGGTTTATTTTACTCACAGTTTTTTTCTGTTTTTGTTTAACAGAATAAAAAAAGGTGTGGAAAAAGCTGAATATTAGGAATTATTAAAGACATGCAGATCCAAATTACAAAAACCTATCAGCTCACACCAGTCAGAATAGTCATCAGCAAAAGTTCTGCAAATAATAAATGCTGAAGGGGTTGTGGAGAAATGCATACCCTTGGTTCTAAGTGGGACGTGGTAAGAGCCACTAATGAAAACAAAATGGAGGTGCCTCGAAAGGGTAAACATTGAGCTACCATTCAATCAAGCATACCCACTGCTGGGCCTATCACCTGAGAGGATGAGAATCAAAAAGACACAGGCTGGCAATCCTGTATTCCAGCAATATTTACCATTGCCAACACTTGGAAGCAACGAAAATGTCCATCAACAGAAGAATGCACAAAGAAGTGGTCCATGTACACAGTGGAACACTACTCCAATAAAAAATATAAATTCAATTTAAAAAACAAACATAAGTAAGGAGACATCAGCTTTTGGGGGCTTATCCGGGGACACTTCACTTAAATTTATAACCAAGGAACACCACTGGCAGGAAGGTCTGTTTCCCTAGTTACCAGAGTGGGGAAAGCAGAAATGCTGCCACCCTCTGGCTATTGCCTGCAACAGCAGCTTTAAAACCTGTACTAATGGTCACTTCATATGCACAAATACTGGAGGGCTGTAAATGAAACCTGCCCTCAAAATGTCTTGAGGGGTGTAATGGCCAAAATACTTCAAAATGTGGCACATATTTCAAGAAAACAATTTGAAGACGTAAGCTGTACTCACAGTTTGAAGGAAAAAAGGACATGCCTGAAAGTTCAATTTCAGGGGATTATGAGACGCATGCAAGTCCAACCACAAAGAGGTATCAGCTCACACCAGTCAGAATAACCATCAGCAAAAAAACTACCAACAATAACTGCTGAAATTGTTGTGGAGAAGTGCATACCATCAACTTTAAGTGGGACTTAACCTGGTAAGAGCCACTAATGAGAAAAGAATGGTGGTGCCGTTACAAGGTAAACATTGAGCTACAATATGATCCAAGAGGCCCAGTCCTGGGCCTATAACATAAAAAGACAGAATTATAAAGACACAGGAGGGCAAATCTGCATTGCAGCAGTATTACAATAGCCAAGACATGGAAGCAAACAAAAAGTCCATCAACAGATGAGTGGATAAAGAAGAACTGGTACACGTACAGATGGAATATTAGCCAAGGAAAAATATAGCACAATGCCATTTGCAGCACCATACATGAGTCTAGAGGTCATCAAGCAACTTGTAGTAAGTCAGAAAGCAAAAGACACATATCCTATGATATCACTTAGAGGCGTTACCTAAAAATTGATAACAGTGAAGATATTTCCACAGAGAAAGGCAATCACAGATTCATTAAACAAACATGGTTCACCAATGAAAATGTGTGAGATTGTATACATTAGGATATTGGGTTAAACAGAGATATACAAACACATGTGAAATATATAATCTCTGAAGACCTACAGAATACCAAGAGAAGACTACTCAACATTGTGTCATAACCTACATGGGAAAAGAATCTGAAGAAGAATAGATATATTTATATGTGTAAAAGAACCACATCTCCCACACCTAGAACAAGCAAAACATAGCAATCAAAGTTGCTGTGATAAAAAATAAAAATTAAATGAAAAAAAAAACGAACAGGAAGTAGTGAGACATAAACTTAAGGGGCTTTTTCCTGGCACATTCTGTTCTAATTTACAACCTAGAACACAACTTCCCTTAAGGCTCTGTTGACCTAGTAACGAAATTTGCTAAGGAGAACTGCTGACACCTTGTGCCCGTTTCACAGAACAGCAGCTCTAAACCCAGCGCTAATCTTTACTTGATATTCAAAATAATTCCAGGCCTGTAAATAACACCTACCCTCTAAACAAACTTTTGGGTCGTAAATCGAGCAAAAAATTCAAAAAAGTTGCACATTTCAAAACGACGATTTCAAGAGGCATATTTTACACACATTTTGTCTTCTCTTTCATTTATTCTGTTAAAAAAAAGGGCATGGAAAAATGCTAAGCAGAGTTAATAAAGGCATGTAAATCCAGTCTACAAAAACTTTTACCTCACAGCCGTCAGAATGATCATCAGCAAAAAAGTCTACAAAGAATAAATGCTGAAGGGATTTCAGAGAACTGCATACCCTCTAGCTGCTGTTGGGATGTAACCTGGTAACAGCCAGTAGTGAGAACAGAATGGAGGTGCATTTAAAGGTAGAAATTGAGTTACCATGTTATCTGGTAGGCCCATTGATGGGCCTATGTCCTGAGTAGACCAGAATTAAAAAGACACAGGCTGGCAATCCTTCAGTGTAGCAACATGTACCATAGCCAAGACTTGGAAGAAACCAAAATGTCCATCAACAGAAAAATGCAAAAAGAAGTGGTCGATGTACACAATGGAATATTAGCCATGGAAAACTGAAACAGTGCCATTGGCAGCACCATACTAGGATCTAGACATAATCACCCAACTTGAAGTAAGAAAGAAGCCAAAAGATATATATCCTATGACATCACTTATACGTGTTACCTAAAAATTGATACCCATGAAATTATTGCCAAGAGAAGGACACACATAGATTCAGGAAACAAAATTATGTTTAACCAAATGGAAAGGTGTAAGGAATATATGAGTTAGGATATGGGGGTTAACCGACATGTACTAATACATATGAAATATATAATCACAAAATACCTATGGAAAACCAAGAGAGGTGTACTCAACACTCTGTAATAACCTACACGGGAAAGGATCCAAAGATGAATCGATTGATACATAGATATAATGAACCAGATTCTGTACACCTAGAACAAACAATATTTTTATCAAATTTGCTGTGATAATAAATAAAAAATTTAAAAATCAAACAAGAAGTAAGGAGATATAAGCTCTTGGGGGTTTGCTCTGGCACATACCACTCTAACTTGCAGCCTACTAACACGATTTCCAGGAAGGCTCTGTTGCCCAAAAACCCAGAGTTGGAAATGTAGAAATGCTGCCGTCTTGTGGCCGTTTCCTGCAAGAGCGCCTTTAAACCCACAGCTAACGGTCACTTAACATTCACAAGGACTCAGGGCTGTAAAGGACACCTGCCCTCAAAAAATGTCCTGAGGTAGGGAATGAACAAAAAAATTCAAAACAGGCAAATGTTTCAAGGAGATAGTATGAAGTAGTAAGTTTTACTTTTTTTCAAAAAAAGGAAAATGGATAAAAGCTCAACATCAGGAATTATTACACTCATGCAAATCTATTCTACAAAAAGGTTTCAACTCACACAAGTCAACTACCATCAGCAAAAAGTCAACAAACAATAAATGCTGAAGGAATTTTTAGAGAAGTGTGTACCCTCTAGCTGCTGGTGAGATGTAACGTGGTAACAGGCAATAATGAGAACAGAAAGGAGCTGCGTTTAAAAGTAAAAATTGAGCCACCATTCCATCCAGCAGGCCCACTGGTGAGCCCCTCACCTGAGAAGACCAGAATCGAGAAGACACAGGCTGCAAGAGCAGCACTGCGGCCATTTTCACAATAGCCAAGACACAGAAGCAACCTAAATGTCCGTCAACAGATGAATGGATAAAGAAGAAGTGCTCCATGTACACAATGGAATATGAGCCATGGAAAACAATGAAACACTGCTCTTTGTGGCAGCATAAGTGAGCCTAGAGATAATCACAGAACATGAGGTAAATTGGAAAGCAAAGACATATGTCCTATGATATCACTTACAGGCGTTATCTAACAACTGACACAAATGAACATATTTCCACAGAGAAAGACACTCAGAGACTTAGAAAAAAATAAACTGTGCTTATCTAAAATAAAAAATGGGGGGAATGGATAAATTAAGATCAGGTTTACCGTACGTGTACAAATACATATTAAATACATATATCAGAAAGACAAAGCATATAGCAAGGGAGGTCTACGGAACACTCTGCAATAATTTACATGGGAAGAGGATCTGTACATCTTTATCTATATATCTATATCTATCTATCTATATATATATATAGTGTACAAATGAACCAGATTGTGTACACCTAAGAAATATTGTAATCATTACCCCAATTAATAATATTAAAACAACGAACAAGAATTAATGTGACATAAACTTATTGGGTGTTTTCCTGGCCCATTCTAATTTACAACCTGGAAACACGACTTCCAGAAAGGCTCTGCTACCCTAGTAACCAGATTTGGGGATGGAGAAATGCTGCCCTCTTGTGGCCGTTTCCCACAACAGCTAAAATCAGTGCTAATGGTCACTAAATATTCATACTCATTGCAGGCCTGTAAATGACAGCTGCCCTCAAAAAAAAATCCTGGGGTCGAAAATCGACCAAAAAATTCAAATGAGGACAACCTTCCAAGAAGACAATTTTAAGAGGTTTATTGTACTCACTGTTTTTTTTCTGTTTTTGTTTAACAGAAATAAAAAATGGCATGGAAAAATGCTGAACATTAGGAATTATTAAAGACATGCAAATCCAAATTATAAAAACCTATCAGCTCACACCAATCAGAATGGCCATCAGCAAAAAATTCTGCAAACAATAAAGGCTGAAGGGATTGTAGAGAAATGCATACCATTGGTTCTAAGTGGGACGTGGTAAGAGCCAGTAATGAAAACATAATGGAGGTACCTTGAAAAGGTAAACATTGAGCTACCATGCAATCAAGCATACCCTCTGCTGGTCCTATCGCCTGAGAGGATAAGAATCAAAAAGACACAGGCTGGCAATCCTGCACTCCAACCATATTTACTATAGCCAACACTTGAAAGAAATGAAAATGTCCATCAACAGAGGAATGCAGAAAGAAGACGTGGTCCATGTACACAATGGAATATTACTCCAATAAAAAATATAAATTCAATTTAAAAAACAAACATAAGTAAGGAGACATTAGCTTTTGGGGGTTTATCCGGGCACATTCCACTCTAATTTATAACTGAGGAACACCACTGGCAGGAAGGTATGTTTCCCTAGTTACCAGAGTGGGGAAAGCAGAAATGCTGCCGCCCTCTGGCCATTACCTGCAACAGCAGCTTTAAAATCTGTGGGAATCGTCACTTCATATGTACAAGTACTGGAGAGCTGTAAATGTAACCTGCCCTCAAAATGTCTTGAGGGAGATAATGGCCAAAATACTTCCAAATGTGGCACAGACTTCAAAAAACAATTTGTAAGGTAAGGTAAGCTGTACTCACTGTTTGAAAAAAAAAGGACATGCCTGAAAGCTCACTTTGAAGAGATTATGAGACGCATGCAAATGCAACCACAAAGAGGTATCAGCTCACACCAGTCACAATAACCATCAGCAAAAAAACCTAAAAACAGTAAATGCTGAAGGGGTTGTGGAGAAATCCATATCCTCAACTTTAAGTGGGACTTAACGTGGTAAGAGCCACTAATGAGAACAGGATGGAGATGCCTTTACAAGGTAAACATTGAGCTACAATATGATCCAGGAGGCCCACTCCTAGGCCTATAACCTAAGAAGACAGAATTGGAAAGACAATGGCAGGCATATCTGCATTGCAGCAGTATTACAATAGCCAAGACATGGAAGCAAACAAAAAGTCCATCAACAGATGAGTGCACAAAGAATAACTGGTACATGTTCAGATGGAATATTAGCCAAGGAAAAAAATAGCACAATGCCATTTGCAGCACCATACATGAGTCTAGAGGTAATCATGCAACTTGTAGTAAGTGAGAAAGCAAAAGACACATATCCTATCATATCACTTAGAGGTGTTACCTAAAAATTGATACGAGTGAAGATATTTCCACAGAGAAAGGCAAGCACAGATTCATTAAACAAACTTATGGTTCACCAGTGGAAAAGTGTGAGGATTGGATATATTAGGATATTGGCGTTAACAGAGATATACAAACACAGGTGAAATATATAATCACCAAATATCTACGGAATGCCAAGAGAAGACTACTCAACATTGTATCATAACCTACATGGGAAAAGGATTCTAGGAAGAATAGATATATGTATATGTGTAAAAGAACCACATCTTGCACAGGCGGAACAAAGAAACCATTGTAATCAAACATGCTGTCATTAAAAATTAAACTAATAAAACGAACAAGAAGTAGTGAGACATAAACTTAAGGGCCTTTTTCCTGGCACATTCCATTTTTTACAACCTAGAACACGACTTCCCTTAAGGCTCTGTTGCCCTAGTAACCAAATATTTTAAGGAGAAATGCTGCCGCCTTGTGTCCGTTTCACACAACAGCAGCTTTAAACCCAGCACTAATGGTCACTTAATATTCAAAACAATTGCAGGCCTGTAAATGACACCTGCCCTCAAAACCAATCTGGGGTTGTAAATCGACCAAGAATTTCAAAAGACCTCCACATTTCAAGAACACAATTTCAAGAGGCACATTTTATGCACAGTTTGTCTTTTCCTTCTTTTTATTATTTTTTTAAAAAAGGGTATGAAAAAATGCTGAACATCAGGAATTAATAAATCCATGCAAATCCAATCTACAGAAACGTTCACCTCACAGCCTTCAAAATGATCATCAGCAAAAAGTCTACAAAGAATAAATGCTGAAGGGGTTTTAGAGAACTGTGTACCCTCTAGCTTCTGGAGGGGTGTAAACTGGTAACAGCCAGTAGTGAGAACATAATGGAGGTGCCTTTAAAGGGAAAAATTGCGCTGCTATGTGATCTGGTAGTCCCTTTGATGCACCTATCACCTTAGCAGACCAGAATCAAAAAGACACAGGCTGGCAATCCTTCTCTGCAGCAACATTTAACATAGCCAAGACTTGGAAGAAACCAAAATGTTCATCAACCGAAAAATGCACAACGAATAACTGGTCCATGTACACATGGAATATTAGCCATGGAAAAGAGTGAAACAGTGCCGTGTGCACCACCATAGAAGGACCTACAGATAAACACCCAATTTGAAGTAAGGAAGAAACCGAAAAACAGATATCCTATGATATCACTTATAGGTGTTACCTTAAAATTGATACCCATGAAATTATTTCCAAGAGAAAGACACGCATGGATTAAGAAAACAAAATTATGTTTAACCACTTGGAAAAGTGTAAGGAATGTATGAATTTGATATGGGGGTTAACAGACTTGTACTAATACATATGAAATATATATCACAAAATACCTATGGAATACCAAGAGAGGTGTACTCAACACTTTGTAATAACCTACACGGGAAAGAATCCAAAGATGAATAGTCAGCTACATAGATATAATGAATCAGATTCTGTACACCTAAAAAAAAGCATTTTTATCAAATTTGCTGTGATAATAAATAAAAATTAAATTTAAAAAACAAACAAGAAGTAAGGAGATATAAGCTCTTGGGTGTTTGCCCTGACACATTCCACTCTAACTTGCAGCCTATTAACACTCCAGGAAGGCTCTGTCGCCCAAAAACCCAGAGAAGGAAATGTAGAAATGCTGTCACCTTGTGCCCGTTTCCTGCAAGAGTGGCTTTAAACCCACAGCTAACGGTCACTTAACATTCACAAGGGCTGTAAAGCACACCTGCCCTCAAAAAATGTCCTGAGGTAGGGAATGGCTAAAAAAATTCACAACTGGCAAATTTTTCAAAAAGATAGTATGAAGAGGTAAGTTTTACATCCTCTTTTTTTCAAAAAAGGAAAATGGATAAAAGCTCAACATCAGGAATTATTAGACTCATGCAAATCTAATCTACGAAAAGTTTTTGAGTCACATCCATCGAATGACCATCAGCAAAATGTCTACAAACAATAATCCTGAAAGGGTTTTAGAGAACTGTGTACCCTCTAGCTGCTACTGAGACGTAAAGTGGTAAGAGCCAGTAATGAGAACAGAAAGGAGATGCATTTAAAAGTAAAAATTGAGATGCCATTCGATCCAGCACGCCCACCACTGGGCCTATCACCTAAGAGCCGAATCAAGAAGACACAGGCTGACAAACCTGTCCTGCAAGAATATTCAAAATAGGCAAGACATGGAAGCAGCCAAAGTGTCAATCAACAGATGAATGGACAAAGAGTAAGTGGTACATGTACCTAATGGAAGATTAGCTGTTGAAAAAAATGAACAATACCGTTTTCATGACTACAGGTGAGTCTAGAAATAATCATATTACGTTAAGTCAAAAGTGTATGGTATATATCCTATAATATAATTTATAGATGTTATCTTAAGATTCGTACCAATGAACATATTTCCAAAGGAAAAAACTCTCAGAGACGTATAAAACAAACTAATGGTTAACGAAAATGAAAGGTGGGAGGGTGGATAAATTAGGATTATGGGGTTAACATACATACACTAATGTATGTTATATGTAGATAAACTTATATAATATATATAAATTATATAATCACTAATACATATAAATTACATAATCACCAAACACCTACCAAATACCAAGGGAGGCCTACTCAACACTCTATAATAACCTACCTGGTAACAGGATCCAAAGAGGAACAGATATATGTATGAAAAATTGATCAGAATTGGTACACCCAGAGAATCACAACACTCTAATAAAATTTACTCCAATAGGGGCTTCCCTGGTGGCCCAGTGGTTGAGAATCTGCCTGCCAATGCAGGGGACATGGGTTCGAGCCCTGGTCTGGGAGGATCCCACATGCTGCGGAGCAACTAGGCCTGTGAGCCACAACTACTGAGCCTGCGTGTCTGGAACCTGTGCTCCACAGCAAGAGAGGCCACAATAGTGAGAGGCCCGTGCACTGCAATAAAGACTGGCCCCTGCTTGCCACAACTACAGAAAGCCCTTGCACAGAAACGAAGACCCAACACAGCCATAAATAAATAAATAAATAAATAAATATTAAAGGCAAAGAAAAAAGGGGAAATTGTAGATAAAGGATCTAGTTTAAATAAATAAATATTAAAGGCAAAGAAAAGGGAAATTGTAGATAAAGGATCTAGTTTAAATAAACATTGATGAAAAACATAAAATAAATTTAAAAAACACACATAAGTAAGAGACATAAGCTTTTGGGAGTTTGTCCTGGAACATTCCACTACAATTTGCTACCTAGGAACACAACTTCCAGGAAGGCTCTCCTGCCTTTGTAACCAAAGCTGGGAATGTAGAAATCTGCCGCCTTGTGACCAATTCCCGCAACAGCAGCTTTAATCCCAGTGCTATTGGTCACTTAATATTCACAAGGACTGCAGGGCTTTAAATGACACCTGCCCTCAAAAAATATCCTGCGGTCGGGAATGAACATTAATATGCAAAACAGTAGAAAATCTGGAGAAGACAATTCAAGAGGTAAATTTCCTCACAGTGTTCTTTTTTAAAGGACATGAAAAAATGTTCAACATCAAGAATTATTAGGGAAATGCAAATTTAAACTACAAAAAGGCAGCACCTCACAATAGTCTGAATGGCCATCAGAAAAAAATGTCTGCAAACAATAAATGCTGACTGGGTTTCTGAGAATGGATACACTCATATGCTGTTGCTGGGATGTAAACTGGTAACAGCCACTAATCAGAACAGAATGAAGGTGCCTTTAAAAGGTAACAATTGAGCTACTATGTGATCCTGCCAAAACACTAATGGGCCTGTAACCCGAGAACACCAGAATTCAGAAAGACCCAGGTACCCAAAAATGCTCTTCAGCGATACTTACAATAGCCAGACATGGATGCAAGCAAAATGTTCAAAAACAGATGAATGGACAAAGAAGTGGTACATGTACACAATCTAATATTAGACATGGAAGTGATGAAACAATGCCTTTTGCATCACCACTGATGAACCTAGCGGTAATCATACTATGTAAAGTAAGTCACAAAAAGAAAGACAAATATCCGATGACATCATTTACTAGTGTTATCTAAAGATTGATACTCATGAACATATTTCCACTAAGAAAGACCCATACAGACTTTGAAAAAGGTGAGAGGAATGGAAAAATTAGGATGTTGGGGTTAACATGCATTAAATAATTCATATAAAATATATAATCAAGAAGGACCTACTGGATGCCAAGGGAGGTCTACTCAACTCTCTCTAATGACCAACATAGGAAAGAATCTAAACCTGATTAGATATATGTATACATATGAATGAACCAGCTTCTGTACACCTAGAACAAACACAACATTGTAATCAAATTTACTCTGATAAGAAATAAAAATTAAATTAAACAAGAAGTAATGTGACACAAGATTTTGGGTATTTGTCCTGGCACTTTACACTCCAATTTACAATCTAGGAAGAGGAATTCCACTAAGCCAATGTTTTACCTAGCAATCAAGTTGAGTATGAATAAATTCCACTGCCTTGTTGCCCTTTCCTGCAACTGCAACTTTAAAAACAATGCTTATGGGTACTTAATATTCAGAAGAACTGTTGGGCTGTAAATGACACCCACAATCAGGAAATATCCACAGGTAGGTAAGCAAAATAAGTTCCAAAGGAACAGACTTTCAAAATCCTATTTCAGTAGGTAAATTTTACACTGTTTAAAAGAAAAGCACTTGAAAAGATGTTCTAATTCCTATATTATTAGCGTTAGACACATACAAATCAAAACTACAACAAGGTATCACCTCATACAGTCAGAATGGCCATCATCAAAAAGTTTACAAACCATAAATGCTGGAGAGGACATGGAGAAAAGGGAACCCTCCTATGCTGTTGGTGAGATGTAAGCTGGTAACAGCCACTATAAAGTACAGTATGGATATGCCTTTAAAAAGTAAAAATAGAGCTACCGTATCATCCAGCAGTCCTACTTCTGGGTGTACATCTGCAGAAAGCCAGAATTCAAAAAGACAAATGCACCCAAACCCAAACATGCAGTGCAGCACTATTTACAATAGCCAAGACATGGAGGCAACCAAAATGTCCATCAACAGATGAATGGATAATGAAGAAGTGGTCCATGTGCACAATCAAATATTACTCAGAAATGAAAAAGCATGATCATCTCTAGGTCCATTCCTGTTGCTGCAAATGGCATTATTTCATTCTAAGTGAAATAAGTCAGATAAAAAAGACAAATATCATATGATAGCACTTATAGTGGAGTCTAAAAGTGATAGAAATGAAGAAATTTATAAAACAGAAACAAACCAACAGACTTCAGATATCCTTCAGGGAGAAAAAATTTTAAATGTTTCCAATCACTAAATGTCAACCTGAAAAATGTAAGCAATAAATAACATTGTAAAGGTATTAATTCTCTCCAAATTAATCTATACCAGGCATTAGCAAACTAAACCTGGAGATCACATCCAGGCTATCACCTTCTTTTGTAAATTAAATTTAATGAATGACCCACAAGAAAACCCATAATGAGACATCAGGTCACACCTCTCAACGTGGCTATTATTCCAAAGTCTACAAATATGAAATGTTCATGACATGGAGAAGGGAATGCTATTACACTGTTGGTGGGATTGTAAGTTGGTATACCCACTATGAAAAGAATATGGAGGTCCTGATAAAAGCTAAAAGTAGAACTATCATATTAGCCAGCAATTCCACTGCTTGGTATATGTCCAAAGAAAATGAAGACACCAGTTTGACAAGATACATGCATCCCAATGTTCATAGCAACATTATTTACAATTGCCAACATATGGAAGCAAACTAAATGTCCATAAACAGATGAGTGGATAAAGAAGATGTGGTATGTATACACAACAGACTATTACTCAGCCATTAAAAAGGATCAAATTCTGCCATTTGCAACAGCGTGGCTAGGCCTAGAATATTTATACCTACTTAAGTTAGAGAAGGACAAATACACTATGTTCTCACTTCTCTGTAGGATCTAAAAATGCAAGAAAGGTATGTATATAACAAAACAGAAATAGACTCACAGAGAACAAATTAGTGGTTACTGGTGGGGCGAGTAAAAGGGGGAGGGAAAAACAGTAGTTTGTTTCTCTAAATCCAGTACCCCTATGTATGAAATAAACAAACAAGGATATATAGTACAACATAGGGAAATATAGACATTATTGTGTAATCACTTTCATGGAGCATGATCTATAAAAATATTCAATCCATATGTTGTACCCCTTAGACCAATGTAATATTGTAAATCAACTATACTTCAATTTAAATAATCCATAGGGTGGCTGAATGGATTAAAGAAAGTTCAGTTATACTGTGTACAAGATATTCATGTTAACGTCTAATCCATATATAGCATAAAATTGAAAGATTGGGGGAAAAATACTCCATGAAAATGATACTTGACTGACTAGTCTATTATGAGGTTAAAAAGACTTGAAGTCAAACCTCTCAAAGGAAAGAAGTTTATCATATAATGATAAATGGATTAATTCATCAAGAAATCATGACAATTATAAATATGTATGTATCCAGCTTTGGAGCCTCTCGACATATAAAGAATATATTAACCCACGTGAAGGGGAAAATGTGCAGACATAAAATAATAGTAAGAAACATCGATACCCAACTTTTAACACTGTACAGATCATCTGGACATAATATCAATCAGGAAACACTGAACCTAAACACACACTTGATATCAAATGAACCTAACATACATCTATAGTATATTCCACTCAACAGCAGCAAACTTTCCATTGTTCTTAAGTACACATAGAACATTGCCTAGGGTAGATCCTATGTTAAGCCACAAAACAAGTCTTCAAAAATCCAAGAATATTGAAATCATATCAAGGATCATTTCCAACCACAATGGTATGAAACTGAAATTCAATATTAAAAAGAATAATTGAAAATTAAAGAACACTTAGAAATTGAACAATAAGCTCCTGAATAGCCAATGCATACAGGAATAAATCAAAAGGGAAATTTAAAAGAAATCTTAAAGCAAACAAAATTGGAAACCCAAAGTACCTAAATTTATGGAATACAGGAACAAGACTGCAATTCAAAAAGTTATGTTTACAGTAATAAATGCATATATTTTCAAAGAATTCTTGAGAGAGGATCAAGATGATAGAGTAGAAAGATACTGAGCTCTCCTCCTGCCAAAGACACACCCAAATTACAACAACTTACACGGAAATTATCTCTGAAGACTAGCAGGGAACGTTTTCCACAACTAAAGATATAAGGAAGGAGAAACCACAAGGCAGGTAGGAGGACTAGAAACACAGTCTAATTGGAACCCACACATGGAGCACAGTGACCCACAGCTGGAAGATATCACAATTGCATAGGTCCTCCACATGGAGGGAAGGGTATGAGCCTGGCATTGGGCTGCTCAGCCCAGGGTTCCTACAGTGCAAGAAAAGAACACAGCAGGTCTGGCTTTGAAAACTTGCAGGGCTTATTTTCAGGAAATCTGGAGACTAAAGGAAACTGAGACTGCTCTCATAGGGCACACACAAATCTCACATGTTCTCAGTCCCTGTGCAGAGCCAACAGAGTGAAAGACACGTGTGCCAGACCCACTTGCTAATCTCGGAGAGCTTCTTGGAAAGGCAAGAGGCAACTGGGACTCCCACTAGGAACTGAGACATTGGCAAGCAACATTTTAGAGTCTTCCCTGGAACTGATTAAAATCATGGGCCTGCCCCATTTACCACCATACCCATAGCAATCCTGCAACAGAAGGCCTCACAACCAGACACACTGGGGGCCTACGCTGTCTGCCTGTGCACCTGGAGCACCACACAGCCACCCATAATGGAGGGCTGCCTTGGCTTATCAGCACACCGATGGCAATTACATACTGCAGGGGCTCACAGCCATTGAGGCCAGGGTCCAACACGACCTACCAGCTTGTCTACAGCAGTTGGCCCTGCCGTAAGAGAAAGGTGTGTGCAGCCCACACAGGGGACACCCCTGGAGTATGTAGCTCTGCTGGCCAGAGGACAATGTGTTGCTGGGCCCTATCAGTCATCTCCTATATAAGGCCACTTCTCTGAGACCCGGGAATGTAACAACCTGAACCTAATGAATAAAGATGCACAGAGAATTAGGAAACATAAGGAAATAGAGGAATATGTTACAAATGAAGTAACAAGACACGACATCAGAAAAAGAACTGAATAAAACAGGGATAAGCATTCTACCCGATAAAAAAAGTGTTCACAGTAATGATTATAAAGATGCTCACCCAAGTCAGGAGAAGAATAGATGGACATAGTGAGAATTTCAACAAAGAGTAATAACATGTCAAAAAGAACAAGACAGTGAACAATACAATAAAAGAGCTTAAAACACACCACACACACACACACACACACACACACACACACACACA
>NW_020174012.1:45311-48951 GCF_003031525.2 Neophocaena asiaeorientalis asiaeorientalis | reverse complement strand
AAAAAAAAATACTCCATGAAATGATACTTGCCTGACTAGTCTATTATCAGGTAAAAAAGACTTGAAGTCAAACCTCTCAAAGGAAAGAAGGTTATCATATAATGATAAATGGATTCATTCATCAAGAAATCATGACACTTATAAATATGTATGTATCCAGCTTTGGAGCCTCTCAACATATAAAGAATATATTAACCCACGTGAAGGGGAAAATGTGCAGAAATAAAATAATGGTAAGAAACATCGATACCCAACTTTCAACACTGTATAGATCATCCGGGACATAATATCAATCAGGAAACACTGAACCTGACCACACACTTGATATCAAATGAACCTAACATACATCTACAGTATATTCCACTCAACAGCAGCAAACCTTCCATTGTTCTTAAGTACACATAGAACATTGCCTAGGGTAGATCCTATGTTAAGGCACAAAACAAGTCTTCAAAAATCCAAGAATATTGAAATCATATCAAGGGTCATTTCCAACCACAATGGTATGAAACTGAAATTCAATAGTAAAAAGAATAATTGAAAATTAAAGAACACTTAGAAATTAAACAATAAGCTCCTGAATAGCCAATGCATACAGGAATAAATCAAAACGGAAATTTAAAAGAAATCTTAAAGTGAACAAAATTGGAAACACAAAGTACCTAAATTTATGGAATACAGGAACAAGACTGCAATTCAAAAAGTTATGTTTACAGTAATAAATGCATATATTTTCAAAGAATTCTTGAGAGGGGATCAAGATGATAGAGTAGGAAGATACTGAGCTCCCCTCCTGCCAAAGACACACCCAAATTACAACAACTTACACGGAAGGAAATTATCTCTGAAGACTAGCAGGGAACGTTTTCCACAACTAAAGGTATAAGGAAGGAGAAACCACAAGGCAGGTAGGAGGACTGGAAACACAGTCTAATTGGAACCCACACATGGAGCACAGTGACCCACAGCTGGAAGATAGCACAACGGCATACGTCCTCCACATGGAGGGAAGGGTATGAGCCTGGCATTGGGCTGCTCAGCCCAGGGTTCCTACAGTGCAAGAAAAGAACACAGCAGGTCTGGCTTTGAAAACTTGCAGGGCTTATTTTCAGGAAATCTGGAGACTAAAGGAAACTGAGACTGCTCTCATAGGGCACACACAAATCTCACATGTTCTCAGTCCCTGTGCAGAGCCAACAGAGTGAAAGACACGTGTGCCAGACCCACTTGCTAATCTCGGAGAGCTTCTTGGAAAGGCAAGAGGCAACTGGGACTCCCACTAGGAACTGAGACATTGGCAAGCAACATTTTAGAGTCTTCCCTGGAACTGATTAAAATCATGGGCCTGCCCCATTTACCACCATACCCATAGCAATCCTGCAACAGAAGGCCTCACAACCAGACACACTGGGGGCCTACGCTGTCTGCCTGTGCACCTGGAGCACCACACAGCCACCCATAATGGAGGGCTGCCTTGGCTTATCAGCACACCGATGGCAATTATAATGATTATAAAGATGCTCACCCAAGTCAGGAGAAGAATAGATGGACATAGTGAGAATTTCAACAAAGAGTAATAACATGTCAGAAAGAACCAAACAGCTGAAAAATACAATAAATGATATTAAAACACACACACACACACACGAGGGGAGCAACATTCTATTATATGATACAGAAGAACAGATCAGTGAAATGGAAAACAGAGTAGTGAAAATCACCCAAACTGAATAGCACAAAGAAAAAACAATTAAGACTATAGGTAAAGGGACCTCTGAGACAACATCAAGAATATTAACATGAGCATTACAGGGGCCCCAGAACGAGGAGAAGAAAGAAATGGGCAGATAACTTATTGGAGGATAGAGTAACTGATAACTTTCCTAACCTGGGGAAGGAAACACACATCCAGGTCCAGGAAAAACAGAGTCCCAAACAAGATGAAGACAAACAGGTCCACACCAAGACATATTATAAAGCTCCAAAAATTTAAAAATTTAAAGAGTGATCACAGAGGCAGTGAAATAAAAGGGTCTAGTTATGTTCAAGGTATTCCCATAAGACTGTCAGATGACTTCTCAGCACAATTTTCAGACTAGGAAGGAATGATAGGATATAATACATGGGCTAAAAAGATAAAGTTTACAACAGGAATACTCTACCAGCAAGATTATGATTCAGAATTGCAGGAGAGGGCTTCCCTGATATCACGGTGGTTGAGAATCTGCCTGCCAATGCAGGGGACACGGGTTCGAGCCCTGATCCAGGAAGATCCCACATGCCACAGATCAACTAAGCCTGTGTGCCACAACTACTGAGCCTGTGCTCTAGAGCCCATGAGACACAACTACTGAGCCTGCTAGCCACAACTACTGAAGCCTGAGCACCTAGAGCCCATGTTGCACAACAAGAAGAGCCACTGCAATGAGAAGCCCATGCACCACAATGGCCCATGCACCAAAACGAAGAGTAGCCTCCACTTGCCACAATTAGAGAAAAGCCCACGGACTGCAATGAAGACCTAATACAGCCAAAAATAAATAAATAAATTTATGGAGGAAAGAAAGAATTGAAGGAGAGATCAAGAGTTTCCCAGACTAGCAAAAGCTAAAAGAGTTCATCACTAATAAACCAGCCTTGTATGCAATGTTGAAGGAATTTACTTAAGCTTAAAAGAAGTCCCACTAATTATTGACAGTAACAAGAAAACAAAGAAAAGTAAAAATTTCACTGCAAAACGTATACATAGAGTAAGGGTAATAGATCAAACATTTTTTAAGCTTCTGTAAAGTATAAAAGACAATAGTAGTGTGTTTTTTTAAAAAAAAGAAAGGGCCCAAATATTGATGTTACAACAGACACCACAGAAATACAAAGTATCCTAAGATACACACAGGGTAACTCAGGGCTCAGACTGGACAGAGCCCAGTCTCCCTTCCACTGTACATGAGTTACAGGAGCCTCAGGAACTGAGGAGGTGGTCCCTGAGGAGGCACAAGATAGAAGATGTTAGGCATTTACCTGACTGTATTTATGTTAAACCTGCCTGAACTACATTCACATGAGATTGTTTCGTCCTGAATGTACATTGGCATCTTTAGTCTGAACTGCAGATCTTTGGCTTCACCACCTCCACTGACAGCATTAGCTTCACCTGCTGTGGACCGTCTCCTATAGGATTTCTAGAACCACAAAACATCAAAGCTTCACAGGACCCAGAGTCTGTGAGACTCCACTCAGAGTCTCAGAGTCTCAACCCAACTCAAAGACGTAGAGTCACAACAGAGACTCCTCTCTAGGAGGACACACACAGTACTGTGCACATCAGGACCCAAGGGAAGGAGCAGTGACCCCATAGGAGACTGAGCAGATCTACCTGCTAGTTTTAGAGGGTCTCCTGCAGAGGCGGGGGGTGACTGTGGCTCACCGTGTGGACAAGGACACTGGCAGCAGAAGTTCTGGGAAGTCCTCCTTAGCATGAGCCCCCCCAGAGTCCGCAGGTAGCCCCACCAATGAGCCAGGTAGGCCACAGTGCTGGGTCACCTCAGGCCAAACAACGAACAGAGAGGGAACTCCGCCCCATGCATCAGCAGACAAGCAGATTAAAGTTTTATTGAGCTCTGCCCACCAGAGCAACACC
>NW_020174012.1:7302-44984 GCF_003031525.2 Neophocaena asiaeorientalis asiaeorientalis | reverse complement strand
ACATGAGAGAAGCCACATTATACTGTATGATACAGAAGAACAGATCAGTGAAATGGAAAACAGAGTAGTGAAAATCACCCAAACTGAATAGCACAAAGAAAAAACAAGACTATAGGTAAAGGGACCTCTGAGACAACATCAAGAATATTAACATGAGCATTACAGGGGCCCCAGAACGGGGAGAAGAGAGAAATGGGCAGATAACTTATTGGAGGATAGAGTAACTGATAACTTTCCTAACCTGGGGAAGGAAACACACATCCAGGTCCAGGAAAAACAGAGTCCCAAACAAGATGAAGACAAACAGGTCCACACCAAGACATATTATAAAGCTCCAAATATTTAAAAGTTTAAAGAGTGATCACAGAGGCAGTGAAATAAAAGGGTCTAGTTATGTTCAAGGTATTCCCATAAGACTGTCAGATGACTTCTCAGCACAATTTTCAGACTAGGAAGGAATGATAGGATATAATACATGGGCTAAAAAGATAAAGTTTACAACAGGAATACTCTACCAGCAAGATTATGATTCAGAATTGCAGGAGAGGGCTTCCCTGATATCACGGTGGTTGAGAATCTGCCTGCCAATGCAGGGGACACGGGTTCGAGCCCTGATCCAGGAAGATCCCACATGCCACAGATCAACTAAGCCTGTGTGCCACAACTACTGAGCCTGTGCTCTAGAGCCCATGAGACACAACTACTGAGCCTGCTAGCCACAACTACTGAAGCCTGAGCACCTAGAGCCCATGTTGCACAACAAGAAGAGCCACTGCAATGAGAAGCCCATGCACCACAATGGCCCATGCACCAAAACGAAGAGTAGCCTCCACTTGCCACAATTAGAGAAAAGCCCACGGACTGCAATGAAGACCTAATACAGCCAAAAATAAATAAATAAATTTATGGAGGAAAGAAAGAATTGAAGGAGAGATCAAGAGTTTCCCAGACTAGCAAAAGCTAAAAGAGTTCATCACTAATAAACCAGCCTTGTATGCAATGTTGAAGGAATTTACTTAAGCTTAAAAGAAGTCCCACTAATTATTGACAGTAACAAGAAAACAAAGAAAAGTAAAAATTTCACTGCAAAACGTATACATAGAGTAAGGGTAATAGATCAAACATTTTTTAAGCTTCTGTAAAGAATAAAAGACAATAGTAGTATTTTTTTTAAAAAGAGGGCCCAAATAAATCAGAAATGAAAGTGATGATGTTACAACAGACACCACAGAAATACAAAGTATCCTAAGATACACACAGGGTAACTCAGGGCTCAGACTGGACAGAGCCCAGTCTCCCTTCCACTGTACATGAGTTACAGGAGCCTCAGGAACTGAGGAGGTGGTCCCTGAGGAGGCACAAGATAGAAGATGTTAGGCATTTACCTGACTGTATTTATGTTAAACCTGCCTGAACTACATTCACATGAGATTGTTTCGTCCTGAATGTACATTGGCATCTTTAGTCTGAACTGCAGATCTTTGGCTTCACCACCTCCACTGACAGCATTAGCTTCACCTGCTGTGGACCGTCTCCTATAGGATTTCTAGAACCACAAAACATCAAAGCTTCACAGGACCCAGAGTCTGTGAGACTCCACTCAGAGTCTCAGAGTCTCAACCCAACTCAAAGACGTAGAGTCACAACAGAGACTCCTCTCTAGGAGGACACACACAGTACTGTGCACATCAGGACCCAAGGGAAGGAGCAGTGACCCCATAGGAGACTGAGCAGATCTACCTGCTAGTTTTAGAGGGTCTCCTGCAGAGGCGGGGGGTGACTGTGGCTCACCGTGTGGACAAGGACACTGGCAGCAGAAGTTCTGGGAAGTCCTCCTTAGCATGAGCCCCCCCAGAGTCCGCAGGTAGCCCCACCAATGAGCCAGGTAGGCCACAGTGCTGGGTCACCTCAGGCCAAACAACGAACAGAGAGGGAACTCCGCCCCATGCATCAGCAGACAAGCAGATTAAAGTTTTATTGAGCTCTGCCCACCAGAGCAACACCAAGCTCTACCCACCACCAGTCCCTCACAGCAGGAATGCTGCACAAGCCTCTAAGATAGACTCATCCAGCAGATGGCATACAGCAGAAGCAAGAAGAACTACAATTCTTCAGCCTGTGGATGGAAAACCACATTCACAGAAATACAGACAAAATGAAAAGGCAGAGGAATTTGTACCAGATGAAGGAACAAGATAAAACCCCAGAAAAACAACTAAATGAGGCGGAGAGATAGGCAACCTTCCAGAAAAAGAATTCAGAATAATGATAGTGAAGATGATCCAAGACCTTGGAAAAAGAATGGAGGCAAAGATCGAGAAGATGCAAGAAATATTTAACAAAGACCTAGAAGAATTAAAGAACAAACAAACAGAGATGAACAATACAATAACTGAAATGAAAAATACACTAGAAGGTGGCTTCCCTGGTGGTGCAATGGTTGAGAGTCCACCTGCCGGTGCAGGGGACGTGGGTTCGTGCCCCGGTCTGGAAAGATCCCACATGCCGCAGAGCGGCTGGGCCCGTGAGCCATGGCTGTTGAGCCTGCACATCCAGAGCCTGTGCTCCACAATGGGAGAGGCCAAAAAAGTGAGAGGCCTGTCTACCGCAAAAAAAAAAAAAAAAAAAAAAAAAAAAAAAAATTTTTTTTTAAAAAAAAAAAAATACACTAGAAGGTATCAATAGTAGAATAACTGAGGCAGAAGAACGCATAAGTGGCCTGGAGACAGAAAGGTGGAATTCACTGCTGCAGAAAAGAATATAGAAAAAAGAATGAAAATAAATGAAGACAGCTTAAGAGACTTCTGGGATAACATTAAATGCAACAAAATTTGCATTATAGGGGTCCAGGAAGGTGAAGAGAGAGAGAAAGGACCCAAGAAAATATGTGAAGAGATTATAGTCAAAAACTTCCCTAGCAAGGGAAAGGAAATAGTAGCCACCCAAGTCCAGAAAGCACAGAGAGTCTCAGGCAGGATAAACCCAAGGATAAAAATGCCGAGACACATAATAATCAAACTGACAAAAATTAAAGACAAAGAAAAATTATTGAAAGCACAAGGGAAAAATGACAACATACAAGGGAACTCCCATAAGGTTAACAGCTGATTTCTCAATAGAAACTCTACAAACCAGAAGGGAGTGGCCTGATATATTTAAAGTGATGAAAGGGAAGAACCTACAACCAAAAGAACTCTACCCAGCAGAATCTCATTCAGATTCGATGAAAAAATCAAAAGCTTTACAGACAAGCAAAAGCTAAGAGAACTCAGCACCACCAAACCAGCTCTACAATAAATGCTAAAGGAAACTATCTAAGTGGGAAATACAAGAGAACAAAAGAATCTACAAAAACAAACACGTAACAATTAAGAAAATAGTAATAGGAATATACATATAAATATTTACCTTAAATGTGAATGGATTAAATGCTCCAAACAAAAGACACAGTCTTGCTGAATGGATACAAAAACAAGATCCATATATATGCTGTCTATAAGAGACCCATTTCAGACCTAGGGAAACATACAGACTGAAAGTGAGGGAATGGTAAAGGATATTCCATGCAAATGAAAATAAAAGGAAAGCTGGAGTAGCAATACTCATATCAGATACAATAGACTTTAAAATAAAGAATGTTACAAGAGACAAGGAAGGACACTATATAATGATCAAGGGATCAATCCAAGAAAAAGACATAACAATTATAAATATATATGTACCCAACATAGGAGCACCTCAATATGTAAGGCAATTGCTAACAGCTGTAAAAGAGAAAATCGACAGTAACACAATAATAGCAGGGGACTTTAACACTTTACTTACACCAATGGAGATCATCCAGACAGAAAATTAATAAGGAAACACAAACTTTAAATGACACAATAGACCAAATAGATTTAATTGATATTTATAGGACATTCCATCCAAAAACAGCAGATTACATATTCTTCTCAACTGCACGCAGAACATTCTCCAGGATAGATCACATCTTGGGTCACAAATAAAGTCTCAGGAAATTTAAGAGAACTCAAATCATATCAAGCATCTGTTCCGACCACAAGGTTATGAGATTAGAAATCAATTATGGGGAAAAAATATGTAAAAAACACAAACACTTGGAGGCTTAACAATACTTTACTAAATAACCAAGACATAACTGAAGAACGAAACGAGAAAATCAAAAACAACCTAGAGAAAAATGACAAAATCATGATGATCCAAAACTTATGGGATGCAGCAAAAGCAGTCCTAAGAGGGAAGTTTATAGCAACACAAGCCTACCTCAAGAAACAAGAAAACTCTCAAATAAACAATCTAACCTTACACGTAAAGGAATTAGAGAAAGAAGAAAGAAACCCAAAGTTAGTAGAAGGAAAGAAATCATAAAGATCAGAGCAGAAATAAATGAAATAGAAACAAAGAAATCAATAGCAAAGATCAATAAAACTAAAAGCTGGTTCTTTGAGAAGAGAAACAAAAATGATAAACCTTTAGCCAGACTCAAGCAAAAGAGAGAGAGGACTCAAATCAATAAAATTAGAAGTGAAAAAGGAGAAGTTGCAACGGACACCACAGAAATACAAAGCGTCCTAAGAGACGACTACAAGCAACTCTATGCCAATAAAATGGACAACCTGGACGAAATGGACAAATTCTTAGAAAGGTATAACCTTCCAAGACTGAAACAGGAATAAATAGAAAATATGAACAGAAAAATCACAAGTAATGAAATTGAAACTGTGATTAAAAATCTTCCAACAAACAAAAGTCCAGAACCAGATGGCATCAGAGGTGAATTCTGTCAAATATTTAGACAAGAGCTAACACCCACCCATCTCAAACTCTTGAGAAATTTGCAGGGAAAGGAACACTCCCAAACTCATTGTATGAGGCCACCATCACCCTGATACCAAAACCAGACAATGATACTACAAAAAAAGAAAATTATAGGCCAATATCACTGATGAATATAGATGTAAAAATCCTCAACAAAATACTAGCAAACAGAATTGAACAACACATTAAAAGGATCATACACCATGATCAGGTGGGGTCTATCCCAGGGATGCAAGGATTCTTCAATATACACAAATCAATCAGTGTAATACACCATATTAACAAATTGTAGAATAAAAATATCATCTCAATATATGCAGGAAAAGCTTTTGACAAAATTCAACACCGATTTATGATTAAAAAATCTCCAGAAAGTGAGCATAGAGGGAATCTACCTAAACATAATAAAGGCCATATATGACAAACCCACAACAAACATCATTCTAAATGGTAAAAATCTACAAGCATTTGCTCTAAGATCAGGAACAAGAGAAGGATGTCCACTCTCACCAGTATTATTCAACATAGTTTTGGAAGTCCTAGACACAGCAATCAGAGAAGAAAAAGAAATAAAAGGAATACAAATTGGAAAAGAAGTAAAGTTTTCACTGTTTGCAAATGACATGATACTACACATAGTGAATCCTAAAGATGACACTAGAAAAATACTAGAGCTAATCAATGAATTTGGTAAAGTTGCAGGATACAAAATTAATGCACAGAAATCACTTGAATTCCTATACACTAACAATGAAATATCAGAAAGAGAAATTAAGGAACCAATCCCATACACCATTGCAACAAAAAGAATAAAATATGTAGGAATGAACCTACCTAAGGAGGTCAAAGTCCTGTACTCAGAAAACTATAAGACACTGCTGAAAGAAATCAAAGATGATATAAACAGATGGGAGTATTAACCATATGCTTGGATTAGAAGAATCAATATTGTGAAAATGACTATACTACCCAAAGCAATCTACAGATTCAATGCAATCCCTATCAAATTATAAGTGGCATTTTCTACAGAACTAGAACAAAAAAATCTTAAAATTTGTATGGAGACACAAAAGACCCCAAATAGCCAAAGCAGTCTTGAGGGAAGTTAAAAGAGCTGGAGGAATCAGACTTCCTGTCTTCAGACTATACTACAAAGCTACAGTAATCAAGACTATATGGTACTGGCACCAAAACAGAAATATAGATCAATGGAACAGGATAGAAAGCCCAGAGATAAACCTACGTACCTATGGCTAACTCATCTATGATAAAGGAGGCAAGGATAAACAATGGTGAAAAGACAGTCTCTTCAGTAATTGGTGCTGGAAAAACTGGACAGTTACACATAGAAGAATGAAATTAGAACATCTATAACACCATACACAAAAATAAACTCAAAATAGTTTAGAGATCTAAATGTAAGACCAGACGCTATTAAACTCTTAGAAGAAAACATAGGCAGAACACTCTATGACATAAATCAGAGCAAGATCCTTTTTGACCCACCTCCTAGAGAAATGGAAATAAAAACAAAAATGAATAAATGGGACCTAATGAAACTTAAAAGCTTTTACACAGCAAAGAAACATATAAAGAAGATGGAAAGGCAACCCTCAGAATGGGAGAAAATATTTTCAAATGAAGCAAATGACAAAGGATTAATCTCCAAATTTACAAGCAACTCATGTAGCTCAGTATCACAAAAACAAAAAACCCAGTCCAAGAATGGGCAGAAGACCTAAATAGACATTTCTCCAAAGAAGATATACAGGTTGCCAACAAACATATGAAAGGATGCTGAACATCACTAATCATTACAGAAATGTAAATCAAAACTACTGTGTGGTATCACCTCCCAGCAGTCAGAATGGAAATCATCAAAAAATCTACAAACAATAAATGCTGGAGAGGCATTTATCGGAAAAAAGGGAACAATCTTTCAGTGTTGGTGGGAATGTAAATTGATATAACCACTAGGGAGAACAGTATGGAGGTTCCTTAAAAAACTAAAAATAGAAGTACCATACGACCCAGAAATCCAACTACTGGGCATTTACTCTGAGAAAACCATAATTCAAAAAGAGTTATGTTCAACAATGTTCATTGCAGCTCTATTTACAATAGCCAGGACATGGAAGCAACCTAAGTGTCCATCGACAGATGAATGGATAAAGAAGATCTGGCACATATATACAATGGAATATTACTCAGCCATAAAAAGAAACAAAACTGAGTTATTTGTAGTGAGATGGATGGACGTAGAGACTGTCCTACACAATAAAGTAAGTCAGAAAGAGAAAAACAAATACCATGTGCTAACACAGATATATGGAGTCTAAAAAAAAAAGTTTATGAAGAACCTAGGGGCGGGACAGGATTAAGGACACAGACGTACAGAAAGGACTTGAGCACAAGGGGAGGGGGAAGGGTAAGCTGGGACAAAGTGAGAGAGTGGCATGGACATATATACATTACCAAATGTAACATCAATAGCTACTGGGAAGAAGCCACATAGCACAGGGAGATCAGCTCAGTGCTTTGTGAACACCTAAGGTGGTGGGATAGAGACAGTGGGAGAGAGATGCAAGAGGGAGGGGATATGGTGGTATATGTTTAGCTGATTCACTTTGTTATACAGCAGAAACTAACACATCATTGTAAAGCAATTATACTCCAATAATGGTGTAAAGGGGGAAAAAAAAGAAAGCCCAGAGATAAACCTACATACCAATGGTCAATAATCTATGGCACAGGAGGCAAGACTATACAATGGAGAAAAGACAGTTTCTTCAATCAGTTGTTCTGGGAAAAATGGACAGCTACATATAAAAGAATGAAATTAGAATACTTCCTAACACCATACAGAAAAGTAAATTCAAAATGGATTAGAGACCTTAATCTAAAACCAGACAGTATAAAACACTTAGAGGAAAAAATAAGAAGAATACTCTGACATAAATCACAGCAAGATATTTTTTGATCCACCTCCTAGAGTAATGCAATAAAAAAGAAAAACATACAAATGGGACCTAATGAAACATAAAAGCTTTTGCAAAGCAAAGGAAAGTAAAAACAAGACGAAAAGACAACCCTCAGAATCAGAGAATATATTTGCAAATGAATCAACAGACAAAGGATTAAACTCCAATAATATATAAACAGCACATGCAGCTCAATATTAAAAAATGAAACGACCCAATACAAGAATGGCAGAAGATCTAAATAGACATTTATTCCAAGAAGAGAGAGAGATGGCCAAGAAGCACATGAAAAGCTTCTCAACATCACTAATTATTAGAGAAATGCAAATCAAAACTACAATGAGGTATCACCTCACCTGTTAGAATGGGCATCATCAGAAAATCTACAAACAACAAATGCTGGGGAGGGTGTGGAGAAAAGGAACCCTCTTCCACTATTGGTGGGAATGTAAATTCATACAGTCACGATGGAGAACAATATGGAGGTTCATTAAAAAACTAAAAATAGAATTACCATATGATACAGCAATCCCACTACTGGGCATATACCCAGAGAAAACCATAAATCAAAAAGACACCCTCGCCACAATGTTCATTGCAGCACTATTTACAATAGCCAGGTAATGGAAGCAACCTAAATGCCCACAGACAGACGAATGGATAAAGATGTGGTACATATATTAAATGGAATATTACTCAGCCATAAAAAGGAATGAAATTGGGTCATTTGTACAGACGTCGATGGATCTAGAGACAGTCATACAGAGTGAAGTAAGACAGAAAGAGAAAAAAATATTGTATATTAATGCATATATCTGGAACCAAGAAAAATGAAACAGACGAACTGGTTTGCAGGGCAGAAATAGAGACACAGATGTAGAGAACAAACGTATGGACACCAAGGGGGGAAAGCAGTGGGGGTGGTGGTTGTGGGATGAACTGGGAGTTTGGGATTGACTTATATACACCTATATGTATAAAATCGATAACCAAAAAGAACCAGCTGTATAAAAATAATAAAATTCAAAAATTAAAAAAATAAACATACAAAAAGTAAAACAGAAAAAAAGTTTTTCCATTCCCATACATGTATTTGTATGAATGAATTATTTCCATGCTTATATCTATAAATACAAAAAAGAGGAATAAAACCTACATTGAACCGAAAAAGAAAAAAAACCAAAACAGAACGCACCAGTTATAAACAGGAAAACCGTATCAGGGCACTTGCTCCAAAGGTAAAGAATTCTGAAATTGGTCAGATGTGGGTAATCGTCTCCCATGCAGCCAGCAGCACCCAGGCAAGGAGCGTCCTCATTGCACAGCTGGGGGAATGTGCTGAGGCATCTCTGAGTAAACGTGAGCTGAGCCCCAGGCCAGCTGCTGCTGAACTGTTCCCACCCTTCCCAGGTAAAACACCTGAATGTATGCAAGGACTTGAAAGCCTAGAGGAAGGGTCGTAGAGCCACACCAGCGACAGCACGCAGGCCAACTTGGTTCCTGCAGGCCAGCCAGGATGGTCTTGGTCCCGGGCGCACTTCTGGAAGCTTTCCATTTCCCTGTCTGAGATACACCTCCTGTCCCAGCCCCCACTGCTTTTTTCCTTCCTCACCTCTGCCTGGGGAGAAATTCCAGTGGCAGGTATGGGTGACACATCCTCTTCTTTAGCAGTTGGCAGTTTGGCAACTCCTGCAGAAGGTCCAGCAGAGCCCCACTCACACAGGGCCACCCACAAAACCGTGGCCCCTCACTCCCTCCCACCATCCCAGCCCCGACAGTGCTGACGGGGCAGAGAATGTGGCATCAGGCACAGCTGCAAGGGCTCTTGCTGCCTGGAGCGGTGTTTATATTGATCTCAACACAGGCACACCTGGAGAGAGCTGGCTGGCAGTGTCAGGCTGCCCAGGTCAGCCAATCCTCGCCCCTTAGGGGCTCACAGCTGCAGAAAATGGAGCTTGATGAACCGACCAGGTCCGAAGAACAGGTGTAGGCTCCTGAGAGTCAGGATAGACAAGAGGCTGCAGTTCTGGCTTGTTTTCTAATCATTTTATCTGGCCCATGAGTGGGAGACAACTTCAAGAAGACCCTCTCCTAATGAGAGGAACCCAGGAGTCAGGGAGAGGAGGGGTGGTTGGTGTAGACAGAGGCCTGGTGCCGCCGCTGCAGTGGAAGTCTCTGGAAGACCAGGTGGAGGGAGGTCTCACAGAGTGGCGCCCAGTATCACAGACCTTTTGGAGCTGCTGTATGTTAGTTCAAGTCCTGCTCTGAGGTGCTCGGTGTCAGCCCTGAACAACAGGTGAGCTGGGGGTGCTATGGAATGGGGGCTATGTGCACGGTTCCTGTGTGCCCAGTCTTGCTGGGTACCTGCACAGGTGAGCTCCATATCCTGGGAGAGCCCTGACCACGAGAGCCCCATGGGCTTCTTGGTACCTGCACATGTGAGCTCCATATTGTGGGACGGGCCTGACCATGAGAGCCCTGTGGGCTACTGGGTACTTGGTAAAGGACGTCAGGACAGTCAGTGAAGCAACTGAGAATATACATCCAGTAGTTCCTAATTCCTACACCCTGCTCGTCATTCTACCATCCACCAGGACATGGTATTCTGTATTAGACTTAGATGATGCCTTCTTCTGTATTCCATTAGTCCCAGAGTCACAAGAAATTTTGAAGTAGCGAGGAGTCCATCTGGTCTTATTGGCCACCGTCACTGCGGTGTCTGTAGGTTTTTCTATGGTGACAGTGTGATATACGGTTCCCCCGCCAAGCTTATTAGCTCCCCTCTGGGTGCAGTAAATCCTGCAAGTAGTAGTCTGCTCTTTTGGGGCACACTCTTGTTTTCTGAGGAAACTCCATGTCAAGTGATGGCCACACGAGTCATCATGGAGGCCCGTTGTCCCTGGTTGACTCTCTGGACGTTGGAGTTGGAGGGTCTCCTCACTCGAGGTCAGCGTGCCCACAGAGCAACCCATACAACTTCAGGGCAGGGTGGGTGGTTAGGATCACCACGTGGGGTCCTTTTCCCTCAGGAGGGAGCTGGCTTTGTGGGCTGCTAATTTCCATTTTGTTAGATACCCCCAGTATCCTGGCCGGATGGGGCGGCGGGCCAAGCCCTTGGTGACTGTAGCTTCTTCTACCTGGAGGGCATTCTTGCGTTGTTCCATTTAAAGTGGTCCCATTTTTGCACTAATACCCCAAGGGCGATTCACCTTTGACCGAGAATGTAAAGGTCAAAGGGTTTAGTTAAATTAGGGAGTTCCAGGGCAAGGGTCTGAATTGACTGCTCTTTCCGTTCTTGAAAGGCCGCTTCTGGATTCTATTCGAAAGTATCATCATTTTTTCCTTTCAATGTTTCATATAGAGGCCCATCTATTAGACTGTAGTTAGGGATCCAGATGCAGCAAACCCTGGCCTCCCCAGGAACCCCTAAACTGTCTTCAAGTTTTAGAAGGGGTAAGGCTGCACATGGGTTCTTCCCTTTCCTAGGATGGGCTTCTCCGACCTTCTGTGAGAATGAAGCCCAGGCAGGTCACCTTAGTCTGTGATATTTGAGCCTTTTTCTTGGACACCTTCTATCCTTTATTGGCTAGGTAGTTCAGAGGCCTCCTTACTAGGGCTGGCGATCAGAATGTCGTCTGAATATTGAAGGAGAGTTCCCTTTTCCAGAAGTAGAACTTTTAGTTCTTTAGCTAACGTTTCCCCAAATATGGTGTGGGAAATTTTAAACCCTTGGGGCAGGACGGCCCAGCAGTAATGTTTTTGTTGTATGTTGAGTCCTGCCACTCACAAGCCAAAATTTCTTGTGACTCTGGGACTAATGGAATACAGAAGAAGGCATCATCGAAGTCTAATACAGAATACCATGTCCTGGTGGATGGTAGAATGACGAGCAGGGTGTAGGAATTAGGAACTACTTGATGTATATCCACGGTGGCTTCACTGACTGTCCTGACGTCCTTTACCAGACCCCCAGCAGCCCACGGGGCTCTCGTGGTCAGACCCCTCCCAGGATATGGAGATCACCTGGGCAGGTCTCCAGCAGCCAACAGGGCTCTCCTGGTCAGGTCCTTCCCAGGGTATGGAGCTCACCTGTGCATCTACCCCGCAGCCCAATGGGCTCTCATGGTCAGGCCCCTCCCAGGATACAGAGCTCCCCTGGGACGGCACCCTGGCAGGGCTGGGCACACAGGAACCGTGCACATAGCCCTCATTGCAGAGCACCCCCAGCTCACCTGTCAGTCAGAGCTGACACAGAGCACCTCAGAGCAGGACTTGAACTAACAAACAGCAGCTCTGACAGGTCTGTGACCCTGGGCATCACTCTTTACGGCTTCCCTCCGCCTGGTCTTCCAGAGACTTCCACTGCAACCGGGGCACCAGGCCTCTGTCTCCACCCATCACCGCTCTTCTCCCTGACTCCTGGGTTCCTCTCATTAGGAGAGGGTCTTCTTGAAGTTGTCTCCCACTCATGGGCCAGACAAAATGATTAAAAAACAAGCCAAAGCTGCAGCCCCTTGTCTATCCTGACTCTCAGGAGCCCACACCTGTTCCTTGGACCTGGCCGTTTCATCAAGCTCCATTTTCTGCAGCTGTGAGCCCCTGAGGGGCGAGGATTGGCTGACCTGGGCAGCCTGACACTGCCGGCCAGCCCTCTCCAGGTGTGCCTGGTTTGAGGTCAATATAACACAGCTCCAGGCAGCAAGAACCCCTGCAGCTGTGCCTGACGCCATATTCCCTGCCTCATCAGCAGTGTCGGGGCTTGGCTGGTGGGAGGGAGTGAGGTGCCACGGCTTTGTGGGTTGCCTGGTGTGAGTGGGACTCTGCTGGACTTTCTGCAGGAGTTACTAAGCTGCCACCTGCTAAAGAAGAGGATGTATCACCCATACCTGCCACTGGAATTTCTCCCCAGGCAGAGGTGAGGAAGGGAAAAAGCAGTGGGAGCTGGGTCAGGTGGGTATCTCAGGCAGGGAAATGGAAAGCTTCCAGAATAGCGCCCAGGGCTAGGATCATCCTGGCTGACCTGCAGGCACCAAATCGGTCTGCATGCTGTCGGTGGTGTGGCTCACTGGCCCTTCCTCTAGGCTTTCAAGTCCATGTACATATTCAGGTGTTTTACCTGGAAAGGGTGGGAAGACTTCAGCAGCAGCTGACTTGTGGCTCAGCTCACGTTTACTCACAGAGGCCTCGGCATGGTCCCCCAGCTTTGAAATGAGGATGCTCCTTGCGGGGGTGGCTGCTGGCTGCATGAGAGACGATTCCTCACCTCTGACCAACTTCAGAATTGTTTACCACTGGAGCAAGTGCCCTGATAGGGGTTTCCTCTGTATAACTGGTGGATTCTGTTTTTTTTTCTTTTTTTCTTTTTCGGTTCAAGGTAGATTTTATTACTCTTTTTTGTATTTATAGATATAAGCATGGAAATAATTCATTCATATAAATACATGTATGTGAAAGGAAGAACTTTTTGTTCTGTTTTATTTTTTTAATTTTTGCATTTAATTTAATTTATTTTTTTTTACAGCAGGTTCTTATTTGTTATCTATTTTATACATACAAATGTATACATGTACATCCCAATCTCCCAACTCATAACCACCCCCCCCACGGCTTTCCCCTTTTGGTGTCCATATGTTTGTTCTCTACATCTTTCTCTCTATTTCTGCCCTACAAACTGGTTCATCTGTACCATTTTTCTTGGTTCCACATATATTCATTAATATACCATATTTGTTTTTCTCTTTCTGACTTACCTCACTCTGTATGACAGTCTCTAGATCCATCAACATCTGTACAAATGACCCAATTTCATTCCTTTTTATGGCTGAGTAATATTCCGTTTTATATATGTAGCACACCTTTTTCCATCTGTCTGTCTGTGGACATTTAGGTTCCTTCCATTACCTGGCTATTGTAAATAGTGCTGCAATGAACATTGTGGTGAATGTGTCTTTTTGATTTATGGTTTTCTCTGGGTATATGCCCAGTAGTGGGATTGCTGTATCATATGGTAATACTATTTTTAGTTTTTTAAGGAACCTCCATACTGTTCTCCATAGTGACTGTATGAATTTACATTCCCACCAATCGTGGAAGAGGGTTCCTTTTCTCCACACCCCCTCCAGCATTTGTTTGTAGATTTTCTGATGATGCCCATTCTAACAGGTGTGAGGTGATACCTCATTGTAGTTTTGATTTGCATTTCTCTAATAATTAGTGATGTTGAGCAGCTCTTCATGTGGGTCTTAGCCATCTCTATATCTTCTTGGAAGAAATGTCTATTTAGATCTTCTTCTCATTTTTGTATTGGGTTGTTTGTTTTTTTAACATTGAGCTGCATGAGTTGTTTATACTGGAAAAGTTCCAGTGGCACAATCGGTTAGCACGTGGTACTTATATATATACTGGAGATTAAACCTTTGTCCATTGATTCATTTGCAAATATTTTCTCCCATTCTGAGGGTTGTCTTTTCATCTTGTTCGTAGTTTCCATTGCTTTGGAAAAGCTTTTATATTTCATTAGGTCACATTTGTTTAGTTTTCTTTTTTATTGCATTACTCTAGGAGGTGGATCAAAAAAGATCTTGCTGGGATTTATGTCAGCGTATTCTTCCTATGTTTTCCTTTAAGAGTTTAATACTCTCCGGTCTTACATTAAGGTCTCTAATCCATTTTGAATTTATTTTTGGTGTTAGGGAGTGTTCTAATTTCATTCTTTTACATGTAGCTGTCCATTTTTCCTAGCACCACTGATTGAAGAGACTGTCTTTTCTCCATTGTATAGTCTTGTCTCCTTTGTCATAGATTAGTTGAACATAGGTGTGTAGGTTTATCTCTGGGCTTTCTGTCCTTTTTTTTTTTTCATTTTACAACTTTATTAGAGTATAATTGTTTTACAATGGAGTGTTAGTTTCTGCTGTATAACAAAGTGAATCAGCTATACATATACATATATCACCATATCCCCTCCCCCTTGCATCTCTCTCCCACCCTCCATATCCCACCCCTTTAGGTGGTCACAAAGAACTGAGCTGATCTCCCTGTGCTATGTGGGTGCTTCCCAGTAGCTATCAATGTTACATTTGGTAATGTTTATATGTCCATGCCACTCTCTCACTTCGTCCCAGCTTACCCTTCCCCCTCCCTGTGTCCTCAAGTCCTTTCTGTACGTCTGTGTCCTTAATCCTGTCCCACCCCTAGGTTCTTCACAAACTTTTTTTTTCCTTTAGATTCCGTATATCTCTGTTAGCATACGGTATTTGTTTTTCTCTTTATGACTTACTTCACTGTGTAGGCAGACTCTAAGTCCATCCACCTCACTACAAATAACTCAGTTTTGTTTCTTTTTATGGCTGAGTAATATTCCATTGTATATATGTGCCTGATCTGTATCCATTCATCTGTCGATGGACACGTAGGTTGCTTCCATGCACTGGCTATCGTAAATAGAGCTGCAATGAACATTGTTGAACATAACTCTTTTTGAATTATGGTTTTCTCAGGGTAAATGCCCAGTAGTTGGATTTCTGGGTCGTATGGTACTTCCATTTTTAGTTTTTTAAGGAACGTCTATACTGTTCTCCCTAGTGGCTATATCGATTTACATTCCCACCAACAGTGCAAGAGTCTTCCCTTTTCTCCAATAAATGCCTCTCCAGCATTTATTGTTTGTAGATTTTTTGATGATTGCCATTCTGACTGCTGGGAGGTGATACCTCACTGTAGTTTTGATTTGCATTTCTCTAATGATTAGTGATGTTCAGCTTCCTTTCATGTGTGTGTTGGCAATCCGTATATCTTCTTTAGAGAAATGTCTATTTAGGTCTTCTGCCCATTTTTGGATTGGGTTGTTTGTTTTTGTGATATTGAGCTACATGAGCTGTTTGTAAATTATGGAGATTAATCTTTTGTCATTTGCTTCATTTGAGAACATTTTCTCCCATTCTGCAGGTTGTCTTTTCATCTTGTTTATTTTCCTTTGCTGTACAAAAACTTTGACCTTTCATTAGGTCCAATTTGTTTGTTTTTATTTCCGCTTCTCTAGGAGGTGGGTCAAAAGGAATCTTGCTGTGATTTATGTCATAGAGTGTTCTGCCTATGTTTTCTTCTAAGAGTTTTATAGTGTCTGGTCTTATATTTAGATCTCTAATCCATTTTGAGTTTATTTTTGTGTATGATGTTATGGAGTGTTCTAATTTCATTCTTTTACATGTAGTTGTCCAGTTTTCCCAGCACCACTTACTGAAGAGACTGTCTTCTCTCCATTGTATATCCTTGCCTCCTTTGTCATAGGTGAGTTAGCCATAGGTACGTAGGTTTATCTCTGGGCTTTCTATCCTGTTCCATTGATCTATATTTCTGTTTTGGTGCCAGTACCATATAGACTTGATTACTGTAGCTTTGTAGTATAGTCTGAAGATAGGAAGTCTGATTCCTCCAGCTCTTTTAACTTCCCTCAAGACTGCTTTGGCTATTCGGGGTCTTTTGTGTCTCCATACAAATTTTAAGATTTTTTTGTTCTAGTTCTGTAGAAAATGCCACTGGTAATTTGATAGAGATTGCATTGAATCTGTAGATTGCTTTGGGTAGTATAGTCATTTCCACAATATTGATTCTTCTAATCCAAGGACATGGTTTATACCTCCATCTGTTTATATCATCTTTGATTTCTTTCAGCAGTGTCTTATACTTTTGTGAATAGAGGTCTCCTACCTCCTTAGGTAGGTTCATTCCTATGTATTTTATTCTTTTTTTGCAATGCTGAATGGGAATGTTTCCTTAATTTCTCTTTCTGACATTTCATTGTTAGTGTACAGGAATGTAAGAGATTTCTGTGCATTAATTTTGCATCCTGCAACTTTACCAGATTCATTTATTAGCTCTAGTAGTTTTCTGGTGACATCTTTAGGATTCACTATGTGTAGTATCGTGTCATTTGCAAACAGTGAAAATTTTACTTCTTCTTTTCCAGTTTGCATTCCTTTATTTCTTTTTCTTCTCTGATTGCTGTGTCTAGGATTTCCAAAATTATGTTGAGTAATAGTGGTGAGAGTGGACATCCTTGTATTGCTCCTGATCTTAGAGGAAATACTTTTAGTTTTCACCATTGAGAATGATGTTTGCTGTGAGTTTGTCTTATATGGCCTTTATTATGTTGAGGTAGATTACCTCTATGCCCACTTTTTGGAGAATTTTTATCATAAATGTGGGTTGAATTTTGTCAAAAGCTTTTCCTGCATCTATTGGGATGATCATATTTTTATTCTACAATTTGTTAATGTGGTGTATCACATTGATTGATTTGTGTATATTGAAGAATCCTTGCATCCCTGGGACAAACCCCACTTGATCAGGGTGTATGATCCTTTTAATGTGTTGTTCAATTCTGTTTGCTAGTATTTTGCTGAGGATTTTTACATCTATATTCATCAGTGATATTGGTCTCTAATTTTCTTTTTCTGTAGTATCTTTGTCTGGTTTTGGTATCAGGGTGATGGTGGCCTCATAGAATGAGTTTGGGAGTGTTTCTTCCCCTGCAAATTTCTGAAGAGTTTGAGAAGGTTGGGTGTTAGCTCTTGTCTACATATTTGGTAGAATTCACCTCTGATGCCATCTGGTTCTGGACTTTTGTTTGTTGGAAGATTTTTAATCACAGTTTTAATTTCATTACTTGAGATTGGCCTATTCATATTTTATATTTCTTCCTGGTTCAGTCTTGAAAGCTTATACCTTCTAAGAATTTGTCCATTTTTTCCAGGTTGTCAATTTTATTGGCATAGAGTTGCTTGTAGTATTCTCTTAGGATGCTTTGTATTTCTGTGCTGTCGGTTACAACTTCTCCTTTTTCACTTCTAGTTTTATTGATTTGAGTCCTCTCCCTCTTTTTCTTGAGTCTGGCTAAAGGTTTATCATTTTTTTTATCTTCTCAAAGAACCAGCTTTTAGTTTTTTTGATCTGTGCTATTGTTTTTATTTCATTTATTTCTGCTCTGATCTTTATGATTTCTTTCCTTCTACTAACTTTTGGTTTTGTTCTTCTTTCTCTAGTTCCTTTAGGTGTAAGGTTATATTGTTTATTTGAGATTTTTCTGGTTTCTTGAGGTAGGCTTGTATTGCTATAAACTTCCCTCTTAGAACTGCTATTGCTGTATCCCATAGGTTTTGGATCATCGTGTTTTTGTTGTCATTTGTCTCTAGGTAGTTTTTGCTTTTCTCTTTGATTTCTTCAGTGATCTCTTGGTTATTTAGTAACTTATTGTTAAGCTTCTATGTGTTTGTGTTTTCTACGTTATTTTCCCCTGTAATTGATTTCTAATCTCATAGCATTGTGGTCAGAACAGCTGCTTGATATGATTTGAGTTTTCTTAAATTTACTGAGGCTTTATTTGTGATCCATGATGTGATCTATCCTGGAGAATGTTCTGTGTGTCATTGAGAAGAACGTGTAATGTGTTGTTTTTGGATGGAATGTCCTATAAATATCCATTAAATCTATCTGGTCTATTGTGTCATTTAAAGCTTGTGTTTCCTTATTAATTTTCTGTCTGGATGATCTCCATTGGTGTAAGTGAGGTGTTAAAGTCCCCTGCTATTATTGTGTTACTGTTGATCTCTATGTAGTGTCCTTCCTTGTCTCTTGTAACATTCTTTATTTTAAAATCTATTTTATCTGATATGAGTATTGCTACTCCAGTTTTCTTTTGATTTTCATTTGCCTGGAATATATTTTTCCATCCCCTCACTTTCAGTCTGTATGTGTCCCTAGCTCTGAAATTGCTCCTTTGTAGACAGCATATATATGTATCTTGTTTTTGTATCCATTCAGCTAGCCTGTGACTTTTGTTTGGAGCATTTAATCCATTCACGTTTAAGGTAATTATCGATATGTATGTTTCTATTACTATTTTCTTAACTGTTATGGGTTTGTCTTGGTGGGTCCTTTTCTTCTCTTGTATTTCCCACTTAGAGAAGTTCCTTTAGCATTTGTTGTAGAGCTCGTTTCATGGTGCTGAATTCTCTTAGCTTTTGCTTGTCTGTAAAGCTTTTGATTTCCCCATCAAATCCGAATGAGATACTTGTTGGGTGGAGTACTCATGGTTGTAGGTTCGTCCCTTTCATCACTTTAAATTTATCATGCCATCCCTTCTGGCTTGTAGATTCTCTGCTGAGAAATCAGCTGTTAACCTTATGGGAGTTCTGTTCTATGTTATTTGTCATTTTTCCCTTGTTGCTTTCAATAATTTTTCTTTGTCTTTAATTTTTGTCAATTTGATTACTGTGTGTCTCGGCATTTTTCTCCTTTAGTTTATCGTGCGTGGGACTCTCTGCGCTTCGTGGACTTCGGTGGCTATTTCTTTTCCCATGCTAGGGAAGTTTTCGACCATAATCTCTTCAAATATTTTCTTGGGTCCTTTCTCTCTCTCTTCTCCATCTGGGACCCCTATAATGCGAATTCTGTTGCATTTAATGTTGTCCCAGAGGTCTCTTAGGGTGTCTTCATTTATTTTCATTCTTTTTCTTTATTCCGTTCCATGGCAGTGATTTCCACCTTTCTGTCATCCAGGTCACTTATCCGTTCTTCTGCCACAGTTATTCTGCTACTTATTCCTTTTAGTGTATTTTTCATTTCAGTTATTGTATTGTTCATCTCTGTTTGTTTGCTCTTTAATTCTTCTAGGTGTTTGTTCCTTAATTCATCTAGGTCTTTGTTAACTATTTCTTGCTTCTCGATCTTTGCCTCCATTCTCTTTCCAAGGTCTTGGATTATCTTCACTATCATTATTCTGAGTTCTTTTACTGGAAGGTTGCCTATCCCCACCTCATTTCGTTGTTTTTCTGGGGTCTTATCTTGTTCCTTGATCTGGTATAAAGTCCTCTGCCTTTTCATATTCTCTATCTTTCTGTGAATGTGGTTTTCCTTTCACAGGCTGAAGAATTGTAGTTCTTCTTGCTTCTGCTGTCTGCTCTCTGGTGATTGAATCTATCTTAGAGGCTTATGCAAGCTTCCTTATGAGAGGGACTGGTGGTGGGTAGAGCTGGGTGTTGCTCTGGTGAGCAGAACTTTAATCTTCTTGTCTATGGATTAAATAAAAGTTTAGTAAAAAGTTTAATCCACTTGTCTGCTGATGCATGGGGCTGGCTTCCCTCCCTATTCATTGTTTGGCCTGAGACGACCCAGCACTAGAGCCTACCTTGCTCTTGGTGATGCTAATGGTGGACTCTGGGAGGGCTCACACCAAGGAGTGTTTCCCAGAACTTCTGCTGCCAGTGTCGTTGTTCCGATGGTGAGCCACAGCCACTCCCCGCTTCTGCAGGAGACCCTCTAAAACTAGCAGGTAGGTATGGTCATTTGCCTACGGGGTAACTGCTCCTTCCCCTGGGTCCTGATGTGCCCACTACTTTGTGTGTGCCCTCCAAGAGTGGAGTCTCTGTTGAGACTCTGAGTCTCTGAGTGCAGTTGAGACTGGGAGTGGAGTCCCACAGACTCTGGGTCCTGTGAAGCTTAGATGCTTTGTGGTTCTAGAAATCCTATAGGAGACGGTCCACAGCAGGTGAAGCTAATGCTGTCAGTAGAGGTGGTGAAGCCAAAGATCTGCAGTTCCGACTAGAGGTGCTGAGGTACACACAGAGCAAAATAATCTCATGTGAATGTAGTTCAGGCACGTTTAAGATGAATGCAGTCATGTTAATGCCTAACATCTTCTCTCTTGTGCCTCTCCTCAGGGACCCCCTCCTCATTTCCTGAATCTCCTGTAAATCATGTACAGGGGAATGGAGAGTGGGCTCTGTCCAGTCTGAGCCCTGAGTTACCCTGTGTGTACCTTAGGATAGTTTGTATTTCTGTGGTGGCTCTTGTAACATCATCTCTTTCATTTCTGATTTATTTGGGCCCTTCATTTAAAAAAAAAACATACTACTATTGTCTTTTATTCTTGACAGAAGTTTAATAAGTGTTTAATCTACTACCCTTACTCTATGTATACTTTTTGCAGTGAGACTTTTACTTTTGTTTTTTTTCTTGTTACTATGAATAATTAGTGAGACTTCTTTTAAGCTACCTTCAACATTGCTTATAAAGTCGTTTTATTAATGATGACAGGGCTTTAATGAAAGTCGCTTTCTGGTTGTAAATTAGAATGAAATTTGCCAGGAAAAATTCCCTTAAATTTATGTCTCATTACTTGTTGTTCTTTTTTAAGTTTAATTTTTATTTTTTATCAGAGCAAATTTGATTAAAATGTTTTGTTTGTTCTAGGTGTGCAAGATATGGTTCTTTTACACATATACATGTATCTATACTTCTTCAGATCGTTTTCTCATGAAGGTTATGACACAATGTTGAGTAGTCTTCACTTAGTGTTCCATAGATCTTGGTGATTATATATTTAACATGTGTTTCTATATCTGTGTTAACCCCAATATCCTAATGTATCCAATCCTCACACCTTTTCATTTGGTGAACCATAACTTTGTTTAATGAATCTGTGATTGCCTTTCTCTGTGGAAATATCTTCATTGTTATCAGTGTTTAGCTAACCCCTATAAGCGATATTATATGATATGTGTCTTTTGCTGTCTGACTTAGTGCAATTTGCCTGATTACCTCCAGAATCATCTTCGGTGCTGCAAATGGCATTGTTTCAGTTTTTTTCTAGCTAATATTCCATCTGTACATGTACCAGTTCTTCTTTTTCCACTCACCTCTTGATGGACTTTTTGGTTGCCTCCATGTCTTGGCTATTGTAATACTGGTGCACTGCACTTTTGCCTGCCTGTGTCTTTCCAATTCTGTCTTCTTATGTTATAGGTCCAGTAGTGGGCCTCCTGTATCATATGGTATCTCAGGGTTTACCTTTTAAATGCACCACGATTCTGTTCTCATTGTTGGCTCTTTCCAGGCTACATCCCACTTAAAGTTGAGGGTATGTATTTCTCCTCAACACATTCAGCATTTATTGTTTGTAGTTTTCTTGCTGATGGATATTCTGACTGGTGTGAGCTGATACCTCTTTGTGGTTGAATTTGCATGTGACTCATAATCCATTGAAATTGAGTTTTAAGGCATGTACTTTTATTTTTCAATCTATGATTACAGCTTAGATCTTCAAAGTGTTTTCTTAAAGTATGTGTCACATTTTGAAAGTTATTGGCCGTTACCTTCCTGAAGACATTTTGAGGGGAGGTTTCATTTACAGCCCTTCAGTACTTGTTCATATGAAGTGACCATTAGCACAGGCTTTAAAGCTGCTTTTTCAGGTAATGGCCAGCGTGCTGCAGCCTTTCTTCATTCCCCATGCTGGTACTAGGGAAAGAGACCTGCAGCCAGTGGTCTTTGTTGGTTATAAATTAGAGTGGAATGTGCCCGGATAAAACCCCAAAAGCTGATGTCTCCTTACTTTTGTTTGATTTTAAATTTAATTTATATTTTTATTGGAGTAATATTCCATTGTGTATATGGACCACTTCTTGGTGTATTACTCTGTTGATGGACATTTTTGTTGCTTCCAAGTGTTGGCTATATTAAATATTACTGTAGTGCAAGTTTGCCAGCATGTGACTTTTTGATTCTCATTTTCTCAGGTGATAGGCCCAGCAGTGGGTGTGACTGATTGACTAGTAGCTCAATGTTGACATTTTCAAAGCACCTCCATTGTGTTTTCATTAGTGGCTCTTACCACGTCCCCCTTAGAACCGAGGGTACTAATTTCTCCACAGTCGCTTCAGCATTTATAGTTTGCAGCATTTTTGCTAATGGCCATTCAGACTGCTGTGACCTGATAGGTTTTTGTAATTTGGGTTTGCATGTCTTTAAAAATACCCCAAATTCATCATTTTACATGCCCTTTTCTTTTCTGTTAAAAATAAAATGTGAGTACAATATATCCCTTGAAATTGTCTTCTTGGAAGGTTGCCCTCTTTTGAATTTTTGGTCGGTATTCGACCCCAGGATTTTTTTGGAGGGCAGGTGTCATTACAGAACTGCAACTCTGGTGCATATTTAGGGACCATTAGCACTGGGTTTAAAGATGCTTTTGTAGGAAACGGCCAAAAGGAGGCAGCATTTCTCCATTCCCAAATCTGGTTACTAGGGCAGCACAGCCTTTCTGGAAGTCATGCTTCCAGGTTGTAAATTAGAATGGAATGTGCCAGGAAAAAACCCCTAAGTTTATATCCCATTATTTCTTGTTCGTCTTTTAATTTTTTTAAGTCGGGGTAATGATTAGAATACTGTTTATCCTAGGTGTATACAATGTGGTTCATTTGTACCTTACATATGTGTATATATATATATATATATATAATATATTCTTGTACAGATACTCTTCCCATGTAAATTATTGCAGAGTGTTCCATTGACCTCCCTTGCTATATGATCAGTCTTTTTGATATATGTATTTAATAGGTATTTGTACACATATGGTAACCCTAATCTTAATTTTCCATTCCCCCCACCTATCCTTTTAGATAAGAATAGTTTGTTTTCTAAGTCTGTGAGTTTCCTTCCTGTGAAAATACCATCATTTTTGTCAGTTGTTAGATCACGCCTATAAGTGATATCATAGAATATGTCTTTTGCTTTCCAACTTACCTCATGTTCTGTGATTATCTCTAGGTTCATCTATGGTGACTCAAAAAGCAGTGTTTCACTGTTTGCCATGGCTAATATTCCATTATGTACATGGACCACTTCTTCTTTATCCATTCATCCTTTGATGGACATTTTGGTTGCTTCTGTGTCTTGGCTATTGTGAAAACTCCTGCAGTGAAGCTGTTACAGTCTGTGCCTTCTCGACTCTGGTCTTCTGAGATGAGAGGCTCAGCGGTGGGCCTGCTGAATGGAATGCTGGCTCAATTTTCACTTTTAAACGCAGCTCTTTTCTGTTCTCATTATGGGCTCTTACCACATTACATCTCACCAGCAGCTAGAGGGTACACGGTCCTCTAAAACCCCATCAGCACTTATTGTTTGTAGACTTTTGGCTGATGGTAGTTGACTTGCGTGAGTTGAAACCTTTTTGTAAGCTAGATTTGCATGAGTCTAATAATTCTTGATGTTGAGCTTTTATCCATTTTCCTTTTTTTGAAAAATAGTAAAACTTACCTCTTTATACTATCTCCTTGAAAAATTTGCCAGTTGTGATTTTTTTGGCCATTCCATACCTCTGCACAGTTCTTGAGGGCAGTTGTCCTTTACAGTCCTGTGTCCTTGTGAAGGTTAAGTGACCATTAGCTGTGGTTTTAAAGCCGCTCTTGCGTGAAACGGCCACAAGGCATCAGCATTTCTACCTTTACAACTCTGATATTTTGGGCAACAGAGCTTTCCTGGAAATCGTGTTTGTAGGCTGCAAATTAGGGTGGAATGTGCCAGGGAAAACTCCCAAGAGCTTATATCTGCTTACTTCTAGTTTGTTTTTTAAATTTAATTTTTATTATCACAGCAAATTTGATAAAAATATTGTTTGTTCTAGGTGTACAGAATCTGGTTCATTATATCTATGTGTCGATCTATTCATCTTTGGATCCTTTCCCGTGTAGGTTATTACAGAGTGTTGAGTAGACCTCTCTTGGTATTCCATAGCTATTCTGTGATTATATATTCCATATATATTAGTACATGTCTGTTAACCCCCATATCCTATTTCATACATTCCTTACACCTTTCCACTTGGTTAAACATAATTTGGTTTTCTGAATCTATGAGTGTGCTTCTCTTGGAAATTATTTCATAGGTATCAATTTTTATGTAACACCTATAAATGATGTAATAGAATATCTTTCTTTCGGTTTCTTTCTTACTTCAAGTTGGGTGACTATCTCTACATCCTTCTATGTTGGTGCCAACGCCACTGTTCCCTGCTTTTCCATGGCTAATATTCCATTGGGTACATGGACGACTTCTTCTTGGTGCCTATTTCTGTTGATGGACATTTTGGTTTCTTCCAGGTGTTGGCTATGTTACATGTTGCTGCAGTGCAGGTTTTCCAGTCTGTGCCTTTTTGATTCAGGTCTACTCAGGTGATAGGCCCATCAATTGGTCTACCAGATCACATAATAGCTCAATTTTTACCTTTAAACAAACTTCCATTCTCTTTTCAGTACTGGGTGTTACCAGGTTACATCCCACCAGCAGCTAGAGGGTACACAGTTCTCTAAAACCCCTTCAGCATTTATACTTTGTAGACTATTTTTGCTGATGATCATTCTGACGACCGTGAGGTGAACGTTTTTGTAGACTGGATTTGCATGGTTTTATTAATTCCTGATGTTGAGCATTTTCCCATGCCTTTTTTTATAACAAAAAAAAAAGAAAGAAAAAGAGAATACAAAATGTGCGTAAAATATGGCTCTTGAAATTGTCATTTTGAAATATGCACGTCTTTGAGATTTTGGCTTGACTTACGACCCAAGGATTTGTTTTGAGGGCAGGTGTCATTTACAGGCCTGCAATTATTTTGACTATCAAGTAACCATTAGCGCTGGGTTTAAAGCTGCTGTTGTGTGAAAGGTCCACAAGGCGGCAGCAGTTCTCCTTTACCTATTCTGGTTACTAGAGCAACAGCGCCTCAATGGAAGTCATGTTCTGGTTTCTAAATTAGAATGGAATGTGCCAGGAAAAAAACCCTTAAGTTTATATCTGACTACTTCTTGTTCGTTTTTTAAATTTAATTTTCATTTTTTGTCACAGCAAGTGTGATTACAATTTTTTGCTTGTTCTAGGTGTGCAAGATGTTGTTGTTTTACATATATACATATGTCTATTGTTCTTTGGATCTTTTTCCCATTGTAGGTTATGACACAATGTTGAGTAGTCTTCTCATGGTATTCAGTAGGTCTATGGTGATTTTATACTTCATCTGTCTTTGTATATCTCTGTTTAACCTGGCACCCTAATGTATCCAATCCTCACACCTTTCCATTGGTGAACCATAAGTTTGTTTAATGAATCTATGATTGCCTTTCTCTGTGGAAATATCTTCAGTGGTATCAATTTTTAAGTAACACCTATAAGTGATATAATAGGATATGCGTCTTTAACTTTCTGACTTACTACAAGTTGCGTGATTACTTCTGGACTCATCTACTATGCTGCAAATGGCATTTTGTCATTTTTTTCCTTGGCTAATATTCCATCTGTACGTGTACCAGTTCTTCTTTGTCCACTCATCTTTTGGTGGACTTTTTGTTTGCTTCCATGTCTTGGCTATTGTAATACTGTTGCAATGCACATTTGCCTGCGTTTGTCTTTCCAATTCTGTCTTCTTCGGATATAGGCAGAGGATGGGGCTGCTGGATCATACGGCAGCCAAATGTTTACTTTGTAAAGGCGCCTCCATTCTTTTCCCATTAGTGGCTCTTACCACTTTACGTCCCACCTAAAGTTGAGGGTATGCAATTCTCCACAACCCATTCAGCATTTATTGTTTGTATATTTTCTGCTTATGTTTATTCTGACTGGTGTGAGCTGATACCTCTTTGTGGTTGGATTTGCATGTGTCTCATAATCCCTTGAAATTGAGCATTCAGGCATGTCCTGTTTTACTTCAAATTGTGAGTACAGCTTACCTTTTCAAATGGTTTTCTTGAAGTATGTGCCACATTTTGAAATGTTTTGGCCATTACCTCCCTGAAGACATTTTGAGGGCAGGTTACATTTACAGCCCTCCAGTACTTACTTGTGCATAGGAAGTGATCATAAGCACAGGTTTTAAAGCTGCTGTTACAGGTAACGGCCATTGGGTGGCAGCATTTCTGCTTTCCCCACACTGCTAACAAGGGAAACAGACCTTTCTGCCAGTGGTGTTCCTCGGTTATACATTAGAGTGGAATGTTCCCAGATAACCCCCCAAAAGTTGATTTTTCCTTACTTATGTTTGGTTTCTAAATTGAATTTATATATTTTTTGTACTGGAGTAATATTCCATTGTGTACATGGACCACTTCTTCTTTGTGCATTCCTCGGTTGATGGACATTTTTGTTGCTTCCAAGTGTTGGCTGGGGTAAATATTCCTGGAGCGCAGGATTGCCAGCCTGTGTCATTTTGATTCACAACCTCTCAGGTGATAGGCAGAGCAATGGGTATGCTTGATTGAATGGTAGCTCAATATCTACCTTATCAAGGCACCTCCTTTGTGTTTTCATTAATGGCTCTTACCATGTCCCACTTTGAAGCGAGGGTACACATTTCTCCACAACCCCTTCTGCATTTATTCTTTGCAGAATTTTTGCTGGTGGCCATTCTGACTAGTGTGAGCTGATAGGTTTTTGTAATTTGGATTTGCATGTCTTTAATAATTCCTAATGTTCAGCATTTGCCCACGTCTTGTTTTATTTCTGTTAAACAAAAGCAGAAAAAAAAAACTATGAGTACAATAAACCTCTTAAAATTGTCTTCTAGGAAAGCGGCCCTCTTTTGAATTTTTTCGTCGATTTTCGCCCCCAGGATTTTTTTTGAGAGCAGGTGTCATTTACAGGCTTGCAATGAGTGTGAATATTTAGTGACCATTAGCACTGGCTTTAAAATTGCTGCGGTGGGAAACGGCCACAAGGCGGCAGCATCTCTCCATTCCCAAATCTGGTTACTAGGGCAGCACAGCCTTTCTGGAAGTCGTGTTCCCAGGTTGTAAATTAGAATGGAATGTGCCAGGAAAAAACCCCGTAAGTTTATATCCCATTATTTCTTGTTCGTTTATTAAATTTTTTTTTAAATCGGGGTAATGATTAGAATATTGTTTGTCCTAAGTGTATACAATCTGGTTCATTTGTATATTACATATATATATACATAAATAAATAAATATATATACGTAAATATATATAATATATTCATGTACAGAAACTCTTCCCATGTAAATTATCAGTGTGTTCTGTTGACCTCCCTTGCTATGTGGTCTCTCTTTTTGATATATGTATTCAATAGGTATTTAAAAACGTATGGTAAACCTAATCTTAAATTTCCATTCCTCCCACCTTTCTTTTTGGATAAGAATAGTTTGTTTTCCAAGTCTGTGAGTTTCTTTCTCTGTGAAAATACAAACATGTGTGTCAGGCGTTAGAGTTAGGGTTAGGTTTAGGGTTAGGGAATGGGTATGGCTTAGGGTACAAGTTAGGGTACAACAACAGTTTAGGGTTAGTCTACGTGTTAGATACAGTTTAGTGTAATTGTACGGGTTAGGATTAGGGTATGGGTAAGGGGAAGACTTCGGGTAAGGGTTTGGGTTAGGGTTAGGGTTAGGTTTAGGGAACGGGTACGGTTTAGTGTACAGGTAAGGGTACGAAAAGGGTTTAGGGTTAGCGTTCGTGTTAGTGTATGGGTTAGGGTTAGTATACGGGTTAGGATTAGAGTATGGGTTAGGGTAAGGCTTCAGGTAATGGTTAGGAATAGGGTTAAGTTTAGGTTTAGGGAACGGGTACATTTTAGGGTACAGGTTAGTGTATGAAAACGATTTAGGGTTAGCGTACGTGTTATGGTATGGGTTAGTGTTAGTTTACGTATTAGGATTAGGGAACGGGTTAGGGTACGGCTTCAGGTAATGGTTTGGGTAAGGTTTAGGGGATGGGTACGGTTTAGGGTACATGTTAGTGTATGAAAACGGTTTAGGGTTAGTGTACGTGTTGAGTACGACTTAGTGTTAGTGTATGGGTTAGGATTAGCATACAGGTAAGGGAAAGGCTTCTGTAAGGGTTAGGGTTAGGGAACAGGTACGGTTTAGGGTACAGGTAAGGGTACGACAACGGTTTAGGGTGAGCATATGTGTTAGGGTACGGGTTAGTGTTAGTGTACAAGTTAGGGTAAGGCTTTGGGTAAGTGTTAGTTTTAGTGTTACAGTTAGCGTTAGGGTTAGGGAACAGTTACGGTTTAGGGTAAAGTGTAGGGAACAACAAAGGTTTAAGCTTAGCGTACATGTTAAGGTATGGGTTAGTGTTAGTTTACAGTTTAGGATTAGCTAACGGGTTAGTCTAAGGCTTAGGATAAGGGTTAGGGTCAGGGTTAGGGAATGGAAAGGGTTTAGGGTACAGGATAGTGTACGAAAATGGTTTAGTGTTAGCGTACATGTTATGGTATGGGCTAGTGTTAGTGTAATGGTTAAAATTAGGGTATGGGTTAGGGAAAGGCTTGGGGTAATGGTTAGGGTTAGGGTTAGTGTTAGGGAACGGGTACAGTTTAGGGTACAGGTTAGGGTATGACAAAGATTTAGGGTTAGCATATGAGTTTGGGTATCAGTTAGTGTTAGTTTGAAAGTTAGGATTAGGATACATGTTAGGGTAAGGCTTCGGGTAACTGTTATGGTTAGGGATAGTCTTAGGGTTAGGGTTAGGGAATGGGTACTGTTTAGATTACATGTTAGGGTATGAAAATGGTTGAGGAATAGTGTAGGTGTTAGGGTACGGGTTAGTTTTAGTGTATGGGTTAGGATTAGGATACGGGTTAGGATAAGGCTTCGGGTAAGGGTTAGGATTAGGGTGAGGGTTAGGTTTAGGGAACGGGTATGGTGTAGGGTACAGTTTAGTGTATGACAACAGTTAGGGTTAGCGTACGTCTTAGAGTGCAGGTTAGTGTTAGTGTACTGGTTGGGATTAGGGTATGGGTTAAGTTATGTCTTCAGGGAAGGGTTAGGATTAGAGTTAGGGAACAGGTATGGTTTAGGGTAAGTTTAGGGTAGGACAAAGGTTTAGAATTATATCACATGTTAGGGTACGTGTTAGTGTCTGGGTTAAGATTAGGGTACAGGTTAGGGTAAGGCTTTGGGTAAGGGTTAGGGTTAAGGTTAGGGTTAGGGTTAGGGGACGGGGACGGTTTAGGGTACAGGTTAGGGTACCACAATGGTTTAGGGTTTGCGTACGTGTTAGGGTATGGGTTGGTGTTAGCGTACGGGTTAGGACTAGGGATTGGGTTAGGGTAAGGCTTCGGGTAAGGGTTAGGGTTAGGGTTAGGGTTAGGTGACGGGGACGGGGACGGTTTAGGAGACAGGTTAGGGTACGACAACGGTTTAGGGTGAGCGTACGTGTTAGGGTACGGGTTAGTGTTAGCATACGGGTTAGGATTAGGGGACGGGTTAGTGTAAGCCTTCGGGTAAGGGTTAGGGTTAGGGTTAGGGTTAGGTGACGGGGATGGTTAAGGGTACAGGTTAGGTACGACAGCGGTTTACGGTGAGCGTATGTGTTAGGGTATGGGTTAGTGTTAGCGTACGGGTTAGGATTAGGGGACGGTTTAGGGTAAGGCTACGGGTAAGGGTTAGGGGTAGGGTTAGGGTTAGAGTTAGGGGACGGGGACGGGGACGGTTTAGGGTAAGGCTACGGGTAAGGGTTAGGGGTAGGGTTAGGGTTAGAGTTAGGGGACGGGGACGGGGACGGTTTAGGGTAAGGCTACGGGTAAGGGTTAGGGGTAGGGTTAGGGTTAGAGTTAGGGGACGGGGACGGGGACGGTTTAGGGTAAGGCTACGGGTAAGGGTTAGGGGTAGGGTTAGGGTTAGAGTTAGGGGACGGGGACGGGGACGGTTTAGGGTAAGGCTACGGGTAAGGGTTAGGGGTAGGGTTAGGGTTAGAGTTAGGGGACGGGGACGGGGACGGTTTAGGGTAAGGCTACGGGTAAGGGTTAGGGGTAGGGTTAGGGTTAGAGTTAGGGGACGGGGACGGGGACGGTTTAGGGTAAGGCTACGGGTAAGGGTTAGGGGTAGGGTTAGGGTTAGAGTTAGGGGACGGGGACGGGGACGGTTTAGGGTAAGGCTACGGGTAAGGGTTAGGGGTAGGGTTAGGGTTAGAGTTAGGGGACGGGGACGGGGACGGTTTAGGGTAAGGCTACGGGTAAGGGTTAGGGGTAGGGTTAGGGTTAGAGTTAGGGGACGGGGACGGGGACGGTTTAGGGTAAGGCTACGGGTAAGGGTTAGGGGTAGGGTTAGGGTTAGAGTTAGGGGACGGGGACGGGGACGGTTTAGGGTAAGGCTACGGGTAAGGGTTAGGGGTAGGGTTAGGGTTAGAGTTAGGGTTAGGGTTAGGGGACGGCGACGGTTTAGGAGACAGGTTAGTGTTCGACAACGATTTAGGGTGAGCGTACGTGTTAGGGTACGGGTTACTGTTAGCGTACGGGTTAGGATTAGGGGACGGGTAAGGGCAAGGCTTCGGGTAAGGGTTAGAGTTAGGGTTAGGGTTAGGGGACGGCGCCGGTTTAGGAGACAGGTTAGGGTTCGACAACGATTTAGGGTGAGCGTACGTGTTAGGGTACGGGTTACTGTTAGCGTACGGGTTAGGATTAGGGGACGGGTAAGGGCAAGGCTTCGGGTAAGGGTTAGAGTTAGGGTTAGGGTTAGGGGACGGCGCCGGTTTAGGAGACAGGTTAGGGTTCGACAACGATTTAGGGTGAGCGTACGTGTTAGGGTACGGGTTACTGTTAGCGTACGGGTTAGGATTAGGGGACGGGTAAGGGCAAGGCTTCGGGTAAGGGTTAGAGTTAGGGTTAGGGTTAGGGGACGGCGCCGGTTTAGGAGACAGGTTAGGGTTCGACAACGATTTAGGGTGAGCGTACGTGTTAGGGTACGGGTTACTGTTAGCGTACGGGTTAGGATTAGGGGACGGGTAAGGGCAAGGCTTCGGGTAAGGGTTAGAGTTAGGGTTAGGGTTAGGGGACGGCGCCGGTTTAGGAGACAGGTTAGGGTTCGACAACGATTTAGGGTGAGCGTACGTGTTAGGGTACGGGTTACTGTTAGCGTACGGGTTAGGATTAGGGGACGGGTAAGGGCAAGGCTTCGGGTAAGGGTTAGAGTTAGGGTTAGGGTTAGGGGACGGCGCCGGTTTAGGAGACAGGTTAGGGTTCGACAACGATTTAGGGTGAGCGTACGTGTTAGGGTACGGGTTACTGTTAGCGTACGGGTTAGGATTAGGGGACGGGTAAGGGCAAGGCTTCGGGTAAGGGTTAGAGTTAGGGTTAGGGTTAGGGGACGGCGCCGGTTTAGGAGACAGGTTAGGGTTCGACAACGATTTAGGGTGAGCGTACGTGTTAGGGTACGGGTTACTGTTAGCGTACGGGTTAGGATTAGGGGACGGGTAAGGGCAAGGCTTCGGGTAAGGGTTAGAGTTAGGGTTAGGGTTAGGGGACGGCGCCGGTTTAGGAGACAGGTTAGGGTTCGACAACGATTTAGGGTGAGCGTACGTGTTAGGGTACGGGTTACTGTTAGCGTACGGGTTAGGATTAGGGGACGGGTAAGGGCAAGGCTTCGGGTAAGGGTTAGAGTTAGGGTTAGGGTTAGGGGACGGCGCCGGTTTAGGAGACAGGTTAGGGTTCGACAACGATTTAGGGTGAGCGTACGTGTTAGGGTACGGGTTACTGTTAGCGTACGGGTTAGGATTAGGGGACGGGTAAGGGCAAGGCTTCGGGTAAGGGTTAGAGTTAGGGTTAGGGTTAGGGGACGGCGCCGGTTTAGGAGACAGGTTAGGGTTCGACAACGATTTAGGGTGAGCGTACGTGTTAGGGTACGGGTTACTGTTAGCGTACGGGTTAGGATTAGGGGACGGGTAAGGGCAAGGCTTCGGGTAAGGGTTAGAGTTAGGGTTAGGGTTAGGGGACGGCGCCGGTTTAGGAGACAGGTTAGGGTTCGACAACGATTTAGGGTGAGCGTACGTGTTAGGGTACGGGTTACTGTTAGCGTACGGGTTAGGATTAGGGGACGGGTAAGGGCAAGGCTTCGGGTAAGGGTTAGAGTTAGGGTTAGGGTTAGGGGACGGCGCCGGTTTAGGAGACAGGTTAGGGTTCGACAACGATTTAGGGTGAGCGTACGTGTTAGGGTACGGGTTACTGTTAGCGTACGGGTTAGGATTAGGGGACGGGTAAGGGCAAGGCTTCGGGTAAGGGTTAGAGTTAGGGTTAGGGTTAGGGGACGGCGCCGGTTTAGGAGACAGGTTAGGGTTCGACAACGATTTAGGGTGAGCGTACGTGTTAGGGTACGGGTTACTGTTAGCGTACGGGTTAGGATTAGGGGACGGGTAAGGGCAAGGCTTCGGGTAAGGGTTAGAGTTAGGGTTAGGGTTAGGGGACGGCGCCGGTTTAGGAGACAGGTTAGGGTTCGACAACGATTTAGGGTGAGCGTACGTGTTAGGGTACGGGTTACTGTTAGCGTACGGGTTAGGATTAGGGGACGGGTAAGGGCAAGGCTTCGGGTAAGGGTTAGAGTTAGGGTTAGGGTTAGGGGACGGCGCCGGTTTAGGAGACAGGTTAGGGTTCGACAACGATTTAGGGTGAGCGTACGTGTTAGGGTACGGGTTACTGTTAGCGTACGGGTTAGGATTAGGGGACAGGTTAGGGTAAGGCTTCGGGTAAGGTTTATGATCAGGGTTAGGGTTAGGGTTAGGGTTAGGTGATGGCGATGGTTAAGGGTACAGGTTAGGTACGACAACGGTTTAGGGTGAGCGTACGTGTTAGGGTACGGGTTAGTGTTAGCGTACGGTTTAGGATTAGGGGACAAGTTACGGTAAGGCTTCAGGTAAGGGTTAGGGTTAGGGTTAGGGTTAGGGGACGGGGACAGATTAGGGGACAGGTTTGGGTACGACAACGGTTTAGGGTGAGCGTACGTGTTAGGGTAAGTGTTAGTGTTAGTGTACGGTTTAGGATCAAGGGACGGTTTAGGTTAAGGCTTAGGGTAAGGTTTAGGGTTAGGGTTAGGGTTAGAGTTAGGGGACGGGGACGGTTTAGGGGACGGGTGAGGGTACGACAACCCCTTAGGATGAGCGTACGTGTTAGGGTACGGATTAGTGTTAGCGTACGGGTTAGGATTAGGGGACAGGTTAGGGTAAGGCTTCGGGTAAGTGTTAGGCTTAGGGTAAGGGTTAGGGTTAGGCTTAGGGGACGGGGACGGTTTAGGGGACAGGGAAGTGTACGACAACGGTTTAGGGTGAGCGTACGTGTTAGGGTACATGTTAGTGTTAGTGTACGGGTTACGATTAGGGGACGGGTTAGGGTAAGGCTTCGGGTAAGTGTTAGGGTTAGGGTTAGGGTTAGGGTTATGGGAAGGCAACGGTTTACGGGACAGGTTAGGGTACGACAACGGTTGAGGGTGAGCGTACGTGTTAGGGTACATGTTAGTGTTAGTGTACGGGTTACGATTAGGGGACGGGTTAGGTGAGGGTACGACAACGGTTGAGGGTGAGCGTACGTGTTAGGGTACATGTTAGTGTTAGTGTACGGGTTACGATTAGGGGACGGGTTAGGTGAGGGTACGACAACGGTTGAGGGTGAGCGTACGTGTTAGGGTACATGTTAGTGTTAGTGTACGGGTTACGATTAGGGGACGGGTTAGGTGAGGGTACGACAACGGTTGAGGGTGAGCGTACGTGTTAGGGTATGGTTTAGTGTTAGCGTACGTGTTAGGATTCGGGGTCGGTCTAGAGTAAGGTTTCGGGTAAGGGTTAAGGATAGGTTTAGGGTTAGGGTTAGGGTTAGGGGACAGGGACAGTTTAGGGGATTTTAGTGGACAGGTTAGGGTATGACAACGGTTTAGGGTTAGCGTACATGTTGGGGCACGGGTTAATGTTAGGGTACGGCTTAGGATTAGGGGACGCGTTAGGGTAAGGCTTCGGGTAAGGTTTAGGGTCAGGGTTAGAGTTAGGGTTAGGGTTAGGGGATGGGGACGGTTTAGGGGACAGATTAGGGTACGACAACGATTTAGTATGAACGTACGTGTTAGGGTACGGGTTAGTGTTAGCGTTCGGGTTAGGATTATGGGACGGGTTAGAGTAAGGCTTCGGGTAAGGGTTAGGGTCAGGGCTAGAGTTAGGGTTAGGGTTAGGGGATGGGGACGGTTTAGGGGACAGATTAGGGTACGACAACGATTTAGTATGAACGTACGAGTTAGGGTACGGGTTAGTGTTAGCGTACGGGTTAGGATTAGGGGATGGGTTAGGGTAAAGCTTCATGTAACGGTTATGGGTAGGGTTAGGTTTAGGTTTAGGGTTAGGGTTAGGGGACGGGAATGTTTAGGGGAATGGTTAGGGTATGACAACGGTTTAGGGTTTGCGAAGATGATAGGGTATTCGTTAGTGTTAGCGTATGATTTAGGATTATGGGACGGGTTAGAGTAAGGCTTCGGGTAAGGGTTAGGGTTAGGGTTAGGGTTAGTGTCGGGTAAGGGTTAAGGTTAGGGTTAGGGTTAGGGTTAGGGGACGGGGACGGGGACAGTTAAGGGGATAGGTAATTGTACGTCAACGGTTTAGGGTGAGGGTACGTGTTAGGGTACGGGTTAGTGTTAGCGTATGGGTTAGGCTTAGGGGACGGGTTAGGGTAAGGCTTCGGGTTACGGTTAGGGTTAGGGTTAGGGTTAGGGGTAGTGTTAGGAGACGGGGACGGTATAGGGGACTGGTTAGAGTGCAACAACGGTTTTGGGTGAGTGTACTTTTTAAAGTATGTTTTAATGTGAGCGTACGGGTTAGAATTAGGGGACGGGTTAGGATAAGGCTTCGGGTAAGGGTTAGGGTTAGGGGTAGGGGTAGGGGTAGGGGTAGGGGTAGGGGTAGGGGTAGGGGTAGGGGTAGGGGTAGGGGTAGGGGACGGGGACGGGTTAGGGGACAGGTTAGTGTACGACCACGGTTTAGGGTGAGCGTACGTGTTAGGGTACGGGTTAGTGTTAGCGTATGGGTTACGATTTGGGGCGGGGTAGGGGACGGCTTCGGGGGAGGGGTAGGGGTAGGGGACGGGGACGGGTTAGGGGACAGGTTAGTGTACGACCACGGTTTAGGGTGAACGTACGTTTTAGGGTACGGGTTATTGTTAGCGTAATGACAAGGGTTTAGGTTAAGCGTACGTGTTAGGGTATGGGTTAGTGTTAGTCTATGGGTTAGGATTAGGGGACGGGTTAATGTAAGGCTTCGGGTAAGGGTTAGGGTAAAGGGTTAGGGTTAGGGTTAGGGTTAGGGCACGGGCACGGTTTAGGGGACAGGTTAGTGTGCGACAACACTTTAGGGTTAGCGTACGTGTTAGAGTACGGGGTAGTGTGAGCGTACGGGCTAGGATTAGGGGACGGGGTAGTGTAAGGCTTCGGGGGAGGGTTAGGGTTAGGGTTAGGGGCGGGGCGGTATAGGGGACAGGTTAGGGTACAACAAAGGTTTAGAGTGAGCGTACGTGTTAGGGTACGGGTTAGTGTTAGCGTACGGGTTAAGGTTAGGGGACGGGTTTGGGTAAGGCTTCGTGTAAGTGTTAAGTTTAGGGTTAGGGTTAGGGTTAGGGTTAGGGGACGGGCACGGTTTCGGGGACAGGTTAGTGTGCGACAACACTTTAGGGTTAGCGTACGTGTTAGAGTACGGGTTAGTGTGAGCGTACGGGCTAGGATTAGGGGACGGGTTAGTGTTAGCGTACGGGTTAGGCTTAGGGTTAGAGATAGAGTTAGGGGTAGGGGACGGGGACGGTTTAGGGGGCAGGTTAGTGTACGACAACACTTTAGGGTTAGCGTACGGGTTACGATTATGGGACGGGTTAGTGGAAGGTTTCGGGTAAGTGGTAGGCTTAGGGTTAGAGATAGAGTTAGGGGTAGGGGACGGGGACGGTTTAGGGGGCAGGTTAGTGTACGACAACACTTTAGGGTTAGCGTACGTGTTAGAGTACGGGGTAGTGTGAGCGTACGGGCTAGGATTAGGGGACGGGTTAGTGTTAGCGTACGGGTTAGGCTTAGGGGATGGTTAGTGTAAGGTTTCGGGTAAGTGTTAGGCTTAGGGTTAGAGATAGAGTTAGGGTTAGGGGACGGGGACGGTTTAGGGGACAGGTTAGTGTACGACAACGGTTTAGGTTGAGTGTACGTGTTAGGGTACGGGTTAGTGTTAGCGTACGTGTTAGGATTAGGGTATGGGTTGGTTAAGGCTTCGGGAAAGGGTTAGGTTTAGGGTTAGTGTTAGCATTAGGGTTAGGGGATGGGGACGGTTTAGGGTACAGGTTAGTATACGAAAACGGTTTAGGGTGAGCTTACGTGTTAGGGTACAGTTTAGTGTTAGCGTACGGGTTAGAATTAGGGGACGGGTTAGGGTATGGCTTCGTGTAAGGGTTAGGGTTAGGTTTAGGGTTACGTTTAGGAGACGGGGACGGTTTAGGGGACATGTAATTGTACGACAACGGTTTAGTGTCAGCGTACGTGTTACGGTATGGGTTAGTGTTATCGTACGGGTTAGGATTAGGGGACGGGTTAGGGTAAGGCTTCGGGTAAGGGTTAGGGTTAGAGTTAGGGTTAGGGTTAGGGTTAGGGGATGGGGACGGTTTAGGGGACAGGTTAGGGTAAGACAACGGTTTAGGGTGAGCGTCCATGTTAGGGTATGGTTAGTGTTAGCGTACAGGTTAGGATTAGGGGACGGGTTAGGGTAAGGCTTCGGGTAAGGGTTAGGGTTAGAGTTAGGGTTAGGGTTAGGGTTAGGGGATGGGGACGGTTTAGGGGACAGGTTAGGGTAAGACAACGGTTTAGGGTGAGCGTCCATGTTAGGGTATGGTTAGTGTTAGCGTACAGGTTAGGATTAGGGGACGGGTTAGGGTAAGGCTTCGGGTAAGGGTTAGGGTTAGAGTTAGGGTTAGGGTTAGGGTTAGGGGATGGGGACGGTTTAGGGGACAGGTTAGGGTAAGACAACGGTTTAGGGTGAGCGTCCATGTTAGGGTATGGTTAGTGTTAGCGTACAGGTTAGGATTAGGGGACGGGTTAGGGTAAGGCTTCGGGTAAGGGTTAGGGTTAGAGTTAGGGTTAGGGTTAGGGTTAGGGGATGGGGACGGTTTAGGGGACAGGTTAGGGTAAGACAACGGTTTAGGGTGAGCGTCCATGTTAGGGTACGGTTTAGTGTTAGCGTACGGGTTAGGTTTAGGGGACGGGTTAGGATAAGGCTTCAGGTAAGGGTTAGGTTTAGGTTTAGTGT